>NC_057797.1:427291413-427533913 GCF_018294505.1 Triticum aestivum
GTATTGGTTTCAACATTTATGGGATTACCTGAGATATAATGTTTGATTCTTTGACCGTTTACCACCTTCACATTTGTGCCTTCGAAGTTGTTGATTTTTATGGCACCGGAACGATAGACCTCCTCGATAACATAGGGGCCTTCCCATTTAGAGAGAAGTTTCCCTGCAAAAAATCTCAAACGAGAGTTGTATAGCAATACATAATCACCTACATTAAACTCACGCTTTTGTATCCTTTTGTCATGCCATCTTTTAACCTTTTCTTTAAACAACTTGGCATTTTCATAAGCTTGGGTTCTCCATTCATCAAGTGAGCTAATATCAAATATCCTCTTTTCACCGACAAGTTTGAAATCATAGTTGAGCTCTTTAATAGCCCAATATGCCTTATGTTCTAGTTCGAGAGGTAAGTGACATGCTTTTCCATATACCATTTTATACGGAGACATACCCGTAGGATTTTTATATGCAGTTCTATAGGCCCATAATGCATCATCAAGTTTCTTGGACCAATTCTTTCTAGACCTATTGACAGTCTTTTGCAAAATTAATTTGAGTTCTCTATTACTCAATTCTACTTGACCACTAGACTGTGGGTGATACGGAGATGCAATTCTATGATTGACGTCATATTTAGCAAGCATTTTACGGAAAGCACCATGAATAAAATGTGAACCACCATCAGTCATTAAATATCTAGGGACTCCAAACCTCGGAAAAATAACTTCTTTAAGCATTTTAATAGAAGTGTTATGATCAACACTACTAGTTGGAATAGCTTCTACCCACTTAGTAACGTAATCAACAACAACTAAAATATGTGTATATCCATTAGAGGCAAGAAAAGGTCCCATATAATCAAAGCCCCAAACATCAAATGGTTCAATAACAAGTGAATAATTCATAGGCATTTCTTGATGTCTACTAATATTACCAATTCTTTGACATTCATCACAAGATAGGACAAACTTACGGGCATCCTTGAAGAGAGTAGGCCAATAAAAACCGGATTGCAATACCTTATGTGCAGTTCTATCTCCCGCATGGTGTCCTCCATAAGTTTTGGAGTGGCACTTGCGTAGGATCTGTTCCTGTTCATGCTCAAGTACACAACGTCTAATAACACCATCTACTCCTTCTTTATAAAGATGTGGGTCATCCCAAAAGTAATGTCTCAAATCATAGAAAAACTTTTTCTTTTGTTGGTATGTGAAGCTAGGTGATATGAATTTAGCAACAATGTAATTAGCATAATCAGCATACCAAGGAGTACTACGGGAAGTACTTATGACATTTAGTTGTTCATCAGGAAAGCTATCATCAATAGGTAGTGGGTCATCAAGAACATTCTATAACCTAGATAAGTTGTCTGCAACGGGGTTCTTAGCTCCTCTTCTATCAACAATATGTAAATCAAATTCTTGTAGCAAGAGAACCCATCTAATAAGTCTAGGTTTAGCATCTTTCTTCTCCATAAGATATTTAAAAGCAGCATGATCAGTGTGGATAGTTACTTTAGAATCAACAATATAAGGTCTGAACTTATCACAAGCAAGTACAACTGCTAAAAGTTTTTTTTCAGTAGTAGCATAATTTCTTTGAGCATTATCTAGAGTCTTACTAGCATAATGGATAACTTTTAATTTCTTATCAACTCTTTGCCCTAGAACAGCACCTACAACATAATCGCTAGCATCACACATAATTTCAAAGGGTAAATTCCAATCAGGTGGCTGAACAATAGGTGCAGAGACTAATGCTTTCTTAAGTATTTCAAATGCTTCTACACAATCATCATTAAAGACAAATGATATATATTTTTGTAATAAATTAGTCAGAGGCTGAGAAATTTTTGAGAAGTCCTTAATGAACCTCCTATAAAATCTGGCTTGACCAAGGAAACTTCTTATACCTTTGATGTCCTTGGGACATGGCATCTTTTCAATAGCATCAACCTTGGCTTTATCAACTTCAATACCTCTTTCAGAAACTTTATGCCGCAAGACAATACCCTCATTAACCATAAAGTGGCACTTTTCCCAATTCAAGACAAGATTAGTTTCTTCACATCTCTGCAAAACTCGATCAAGATTGCTCAAGCAATCATCAAAAGAAGATCCATAGACGGAAAAGTCGTCCATGAAAACCTCACAAATCTTTTCACAAAAGTCAGAGAATATAGCCATCATGCATCTTTGAAAGGTAGCAGGTGCATTACATAAACCAAAAGGCATGCGTCTATAAGCAAAAGTACCAAAAGGGCATGTAAAAGTAGTCTTTGATTGATCTTTAGCCGACACAGGTATTTGAGAGAAACCAGAATAACCATCTAGAAAGCAGTAATGTGTATGTTTGCATAATCTTTCTAGCATTTGATCGATAAAAGGTAAGGGGTAATGATCTTTCTTAGTAGCCTTATTTAATTTGCGGAAATCAATTACCATCCTATAACTTGTAATAATTCTTTGTGGAATCAATTCATCTTTATCATTAGGAACAACAGTAATACCTCCCTTCTTAGGGACACAATGAACAGGACTTACCCACTGACTATCAGCAACGGGATAAATTATACCTGCCTCCAGCAGCTTTAGTATTTCTTTTCTTACCACTTCTTTCATTTTAGGATTCAGACGTCGATGAGGATCACGAACTGGTTTGGCATCTGCTTCCAAATTTATTTTATGTTGACGCAGAGTGGGACTAATGCCCTAAAGATCATCAAGAGTATATCCAATAGCAGCACGGTGCTTCTTCAGAGTTTTAAATTATCTTTCTTCTTCATGCTCTGAAAGGTTAGCACTAATAATAACAGGATATATCTTCTTTTCATCAAGATAAGCATATTTAAGATTATCAGGCAACGGTTTAAGCTCAAACACGGGATCGCCCTTAGGTGGAGGGGGATCCCCTAGGATTTCAACAGGAAAATTGCGTTTCAGAATAGGTTCATGTTTAAAGAATACTTCATCTATTTCCCTTCTTTCATTCATAAACATATCATTCTCATGGTCTAGCAAATATTGTTCTAAAGGATCACTAGGAGGTACGACAATAGAAGCAAGACCAATAATTTCATCCTTACTAGACAATTCTTCTTCACGGTGTTGTTTACTAAATTTAGAGAAATTAAATTCATGAGTCATATCATCTAAGCCGATAGTAACAACATTCTTTTCGTAGTCTATCTTAGCATTAATAGTGTTCAAGAAGGGTCTACCAAATATAATGGGAGAAAAGCTATCTTGTGGGGAACTAAGAACAAGAACATCAGTAGGATATTTAGTTTTCCCGCACAAGACTTCAACATCTCTAACAATTCCCACTACTAAAATAGTATCTCTATTAGCAAGTTTAATTGTGACATCAATATCTTCTAACTCAGCAGGTGCAATTTCATGCTTGATTTCTTTATACAAGTCATAAGGTATAACACTAGCACTAACACCCATATCACATAAGCCATGATAACAATGTTCTCCTATTTTAACAGAAATAACAGGCACGCCTACTACAGGTCTATGTTTATCTTTAGCACAAGGTTTAGCAATTCTAGCAGTTTCACCGCAGAACTCAATAACATGCCCATCAATATTATCAGAGAAGAGATCTTTAACAATAGCAATATTAGGTTCAACTTTAACTTGTTTAGGAGGTATATAAGTTCTAATATTGCTTTTACGAACCACAGTTGAAGCTTTAGCATGATCCTTTATTCTAACAGGGAAAGGTGGTTTCTCAACATAAGAAGTAGGAACAATAGGATCATTGTAAGTGATAGTCTTTTCTTCAACTTTAATTGGTGCAGCTACTTTTACTTCTATGGGAGGATGATATTTAAACCACTTCTCCTTAGGGAGATCAACATAAGTAGCAAAAGATTCACAGAAAGAAGCTACTATCTCGGAATCAAGTCCATATTTAGTGCTAAACTTACGGAAATTATAGGTATCCATAAAAGATTTAACACAATCAAACTTAGGTGTCATACCTGACTCCTTACCTTTGTCGAGATCCCAATCTTCAGAGTTGCGTTTAATTCTATCCAATAAATCCCATCTAAATTCAATAGTCTTCATCATAAAAGAGCCAGCACAAGAAGTATCGAGCATGGTGCGATTGTTTTCAGAAAGCCGAGCATAAATTTTTTGAAGAATTGTTTCTCTTGGGAGCTCATGATTGGGGCATGAATATAACATTGATTTAAGCCTCACCCAAGCTTGAGCGATGCTTTCTCCTTTGCGAGGCCAAAAATTATATATATAATTGCGATCACAATGAACAAGATGCATAGGGTAATACTTCTGATGAAATTCCAATTTCAATCTTCTATAGTTCCGTGATCTCGTATCATTACATAGCCTATACCATATCAATGTGTCTCCCTTCAAAGATAAAGGGAAGACCTTCTTCTTAGCAACATCATTGGGTATACCTGCAAGCTTAAATAATCCACAAATTTCATCCACATATATTAGGTGTTCATCAGGATGCTTTGTTCCATCTCCTGTAAAAGGATTAGCTAGCAGTTTTTCTATCATACCCGAAGGATACTCATAAGGAATTTCATTTTCAATAGGCCCAGTAGGTTGAGGAGCAACTCTTTGCTCTACTGGTCGGGGTGAAGATACCCCGAACAAGCCCCTCAGAGGATTACTTTCCATAGTAACAAGTGACAGTAAATTTCAGCACACTATATAAATTTTTCCTTACCAAATTCCACCTATCAAAGGCGCTTCACTCCCCGGCAACGGCACCAGAAAAGAGTCTTGATGACCCACAAGTATAGGGGATCTATCGTAGTCCCTTCGATAAGTAAGAGTGTCAAACCCAACGAGGAGCAGAAGGAAATGATAAGCGGTTTTCAGCAAGGTATTCTCTGCAAGTACTGAAATAAGTGGTAACAGATAGTTTTGTGATAAGATAATTTGTAATGAGCAACAAGTAACAAAAGTAAATAAAGTGCAGAAAGGTGGCCCAATCCTTTTTGTAGCAAAGGACAAGCCTGGACAAACTCTTATATAAGGAAAAGCGCTCCTAAGGACACATGGGAATATCGTCAAGCTAGTTTTCATCACGTTCATATGATTCGCGTTCGGTACTTTGATAATTTGACATGTGGGTGGACCGGTGCTTGGGTGTTGTTCTTACTTGAACAAGCATCCCACTTATTATTAACCTCTATTGCAAGCATTCGCAACTACAACAAAAGTATTAAGGTAAACCTAACCATAGCATGAAACATATGGATCCAAATCAGCCCCTTACAAAGCAACGCATAAACTAGGGTTTAAGCTTCTGTCACTCTAGCAACCCATCATCTACTTATTACTCCCCAATGCCTTCCTCTAGGCCCAAATAATGGTGAAGTGTTATGTAGTCGACGTTCACATAACACCACTAGAGGCTAGACAACATACATATCATCAAAATATCGAACGAATACCAAATTCACATGACTACTAATAGCAAGACTTCTCCCTTGTCCTCAGGAACAAACGTAACTACTCACAAAGCATATTCATGTTCATAATCAGAGGGGTAATAATATGCATAAAGGATCTAAACATATGATCTTCCACCAATTAAACCAACTAGCATCAACTCCAAGGAGTAATTAACACTACTAGCAACCTACTAGCACCAATCCCGGACTTGGAGACAAGAATTGGATACAAGAGATGAACTAGGGTTTTGAGATGAGATGGTGCTGATGAAGATGTTGATGGAGATTGCCCTCTCTAGATGAGAGGAGCATTGGTGATGACGATGGCGATGATTTCCCCCTCCGGGAGGGAAGTTCCCTCGGCAGAACAGCTCTGCCGGAGCCCTAGATTGGTTCCGCCAAGGTTCCGCCTCGTGGCGCTGGAGTCTCGTCCCGAAAGGTTGCTTCTGGTTTTTTTTCTCGATGAAAGACTTCATATAGCAGAAAATGGTCATCGGAGAGCCACCAGGGGACCCACGAGGTAGGGGGCGCGCCCTAGGAGGGGCGCCCCCACCCTCGTGGATAGGGTGTGGGCCCCCTGGTCTTCATCTTTGGCGAGAATTTTTCATTATTTATTATAAGGTATT
This sequence comes from Triticum aestivum, assembly GCF_018294505.1. Lineage (NCBI taxonomy): Eukaryota > Viridiplantae > Streptophyta > Magnoliopsida > Poales > Poaceae > Triticum > Triticum aestivum. Next base: position 427,297,486 of record NC_057797.1, read on the forward strand.
CCATGGAGTTTCAGGACTTTTGGAGTTGTGCAGAATAGGTCTCTAATATTTGCTCCTTTTTCCAGCCGAGAATTCCAGCTGTCGGCATTCTCCCTCCTTATGTAAACCTTGTAAAATAAGAGAGAATAGCCATAAGTATTGTGACATAATGTGAAATAACATCCCATAATGCAATAAATATCGATATAAAAGCGTGATGCAAAATGGACGTATCAGTGATGGAGGATGGTTGATGATGACAATGGCGACAGATTCCCCTCTCCGGAGCCCCGAACGGACTCCGGATCAGCCCTCCCGAGAGAGTTTAGGGCTTGGCGGCGGCTCCATATCGTAAAATGCGATGAATCTTCTCTCTGATTTTTTTCTCTCCGAACACGAATATATAGTGTTGGAGTTGAGGTCGGAGGAGCTCTAGGGGGGCCCACGAGGTAGGGGGCGCGCCCCCCACCCTCGTGGCTAGGGTGTGGGCCCCTGATCTTGATCTTTTGCCAGTATTTTTTATTATTTTCAAAAATAATCTCTGTGAAGTTTTAGGTCATTCCGAGAACTTTTGTTTCTGCACATAAATAACACCATGGCAATTCTGTTGAAAACAGCGTCAGTCCGGGTTAGTTCCATTCAAATCTTGCAAGTTAGAGTCCAAAACAAGGGCATAAGTGTTTGGAAAAGTAGATACGACGGAGACGTATCAACTCCCCCAAGCTTAAATCTTTGCTTGTCCTCAAAAAATTCAGTTGACAAACTGAAAGTGATACAGAAAAACTTTTACAAACTCTGTTTGCTCTTGTTGTTGTAAATATGTAAAGCCAGCATTCAAGTTTTCGGCAAAGATTATAAACTAACCATATTCACAATAACGCTTAGGTCTCATGGTTACTCATGTCAATGCCATAATCAACTAGCGAGCAATAATAATAAATCTCAGATGATAACACTTTCTCAAAACAATCATAATATGATATAACAAGATGGTATCTCGCTAGCCCTTTCTGAGACCGTAAAACATAAATGCAGAGCACCTTTAAAGATCAAGGACTGACTAGACATTGTAATTCATGGTAAAAGAGATCCAGTCAAGTCATACTCAATGTAAACTGACAGTAATGAATGCAAATGACAGCGGTGCTCTTCAACTGGTGCTTTTTAATAAGAGGGTGATGACTCAACATAAAAGTAAATAGATAGGCCCTTCGCAGAGGGAAGCAGGGATTTGTAGAGGTGCCAGAGCTTGGTTTTGAAATAGAGATGAATAATATTTTGAACGGTATACTTTCATTGTCAACATAACAACCAAGAGATGGCGATATCTTCCATGCTACACACATTAAAGGCGGTTCCAAAACAGAATGGTAAAGTTTATACTCCCCCTCCACCAACAAGCATCAATCCATGGCTTGCTCGAAACAACGAGTGCCTCCAACTAACAAGAGTCCCAGGGGGAGTTTTTTTGCAATTATTTTTATTTGATTTGCATAAAGCATGGGACTGGGCATCCCGGTGACCAGCCACTTTCTCGTGAGTGAGGAGCGGAGTCCACTCCTCTTGAGAATAGCCCGCCTAACATGGAAGATACGGACAGCCCTAGTTGATACATGAGCAATTCGAGCATACAAAACAGGATATTTATTTGAAGGTTTAGAGTTTGGCACATACACATTTACTTGGAACGGCAGGTAGATACCGTATATAGGTAGGTATGGTGGACTCATATGGAATAACTTTGGGGTTTATGGGATTGGATGCATAAGCAGTATTCCCGCTTAGTATAGGTGAAGGCTAGAAAAAGACTGGGAAGCAACCAGCTAGAGAGCGACAACAGTCATGAACATGTATTAAAATTAATCAACACCGAATGCAGGCATGAGTAGGATATAATGCACCATGAACATAAATATCGTAGAGGCTATGTTGATTTTGTTTCAACTACATGCGTGAACATGTGCCAAGTCAAGCCACTCGAATCGTTCAAAAGAGGATACCACCCTATCATACCACATCACAACCATTTTAATAGCATGTTGGCACGCAAGGTAAACCATTATAAGCTCCTAGCTAATTAAGCATGGCATAAGAAATTATGATCTCTAATTGTCATCGCAAACATGTTTATTCATAATAGGCTGAATCAGGAACGATGAACTAATCATATTTACAAAAACAAGAGAGGTCGAGTTCATACCAGCTGCTCACATCTTAATCAATTCATCATATATCGTCATAATTGCCTTTCACTTGCACGACCGAACGATGTGGATAATAATAATAGTGCACATGCATTGGACTAAGCCGGAATCTGCAAGCATTCGATAAATAGGAGAAGACAAGGCAATATGGGCTCTTTTGTCAGATCAACAATAATGCATATAAGAGCCACTTCAACAATTTAATCATGGTCTTCTCCTATCGACCCCCAAAGAAAAGAAAAAAAATAGAACTATTTACATGGGAAAGCTCCCAACAAGCAAAAAGAAGAACATAAAATCTTTTTGGGTTTTCTTTTTAATTACTATTACAAGCATGGAAATTAAAACTAGCTAAAAGCTACAACTATTTTTTTTGTTTTTCTTAATGTTTATTAAACACACAAGAAGAAAGCATAAAAAGAGAAAATAAATTAGCATGGATATTACAATGAAAAAGTATAAGCACTGACATCTAGCAATAAGTGTGTGAACATGAATGTAATGTCGGTGAGAAATACGTACTCCCCCAAGCTTAGGCTTTTGGCCTAAGATGGTCTAATGCCACGGATGGCCTGGCGGATAACCAAAGTTGTAGTTGGGGTCGTACTGAGATGCAATAGTCATTGCATCGTGGGCTGCAGCTTGGAGGCGAGCTATCTCAGCCCTCCTCTTATACTCTTCCGCCTCCTCTCTGGTTATAAAATATCTCCCCTTTGCCTGAAAGTCAAAGAAAGTAGAAGCAGGGAGAGCGACATGATAGGTGCGTCGTCTGTCAAAGATTAGTCGGTACTGGAGGAACTGATCGTTCCTCTCAACAAACTGATGACAAACCATGGCCTCATAATCCAAATAAGCAAGGGGCAACTCAATATCATCCTCACGTATGGTTATACCAAGAAAATTAGCTATGCGGGTTGCATAAATTCCACCAAAGAAATCTCCATTAAATCTATTAAGATGCAACCTACGTGCAACAATGGCTCCCAAATTATAAGATTTATCTCCTAACACAGCACTCCTAAGAATACTGAGGTTAGGGACACACATGTGACATGCTTCATCTTTACCATTAATGCATCTACTTATGAAGAGAGCAAAATAATGTAGAGCAGGAAAATGAATGCTCCCTATGGTAGCTTGTGCTATATCTCTAGACTCTCCCACAGTTATACTAGCAAGAAAATCTCTAAATTCAGATTTGCGAGGTTCACTAGCACTACCCCACTGTGGAAGTTTGCAAGCTGTGGTAAAATCCTCTAAGTCCATAGTATAAGAATTTTCATAAAGATCAAACAGGACAGTTTGAGAATTGCGTGAAGATGAAAATTCAAACCTCCTCACAAAGGAACTAGTGGGATAGTTGTACTGACGGCACTTTTCTGCCTCGAAGCTCGCAAGATCAGCATTACGCAAATATGCATTAAATTTTCCTTAATTCCTGCTCGATCCATGAAGTGCTCTGAAGGCCATTCATAAGGCCGCACTGGAGCGTCCCTTGGTGGCTCATCATCAGCATCATGCATTGCAAGCTTGGGTCCTTGTTTCCTTGAAGAACCACCATGGTACATTTTCCTAAACATATTTCTTCCTCTGAAAAATTTCTGAAATTTTTAGTAACTTCAAAATAAAAGTGAACCAAACTCAACAAAATTGATAGCAACTACTCCTACAAGTGCCTAGAGCCTATATCATGCATCAAAACTACTTGGAACCACATAAATTTGACATGCAAGCTCAAGAATAGGGTCACCTAAGCAGCAAAAATATTCTATGAATAAAGCACTAGAACAAAAACTAATTGGACCATTGGAGGAGTCACATACCAAGGAACAATCCCCCAAAGCAGTTTTGTGAGAGGTGCTTTGAGCAAGGAGATCAAAAATCGCAGCAAAATGAGCTGGATAATGGTGTTTGTGGGAGGAAGAAGGAGTGTGTGGGTGCAGGAATAAGTGGAGGAGGGCCACCGTGGGCCCATGAGGCAGGAGGGCGCACCCAGGGGTAGGGTGCGCCCTCCACCCTCGTGGCCAGGTGGATGCCCAACTGCTGTGTTCTCAGTGTCAAATATTCTCAAATATTTCAGAAAAATTCATATTTAAATTTCAGGGCATTTGGAGAACTTTTATTTTCGGGGTATTTTTATATTGCACGGATAATCAGAGAACAGACATAAATTACTATTTTTGTTTTATTTAATATAAATAACAGAAAGTAGAAAGAGGGTACAGAGAGTTGTGTTTTCTAAATTCATCCATCTCATGATCATCAAATGGAATCCATTAACAAGGTTGATCAAGTCTTGTTAACAAACTCATTCCGAATAACATGGAACCGGAGAATTTTCAAATAACACTAGGTTACCTCAACGGGGATATGCACATCCCCAACAATAAGAATACCATATTTCTTCTTGACAGTAGGAAGAGGAAATTCAAAACCTCCAAAAATAATCGATGGAATTTTTCCAATAGAATTGATACTGTGGACTTAAGGTTGTTTCCTCGGAAAGTGCACCGTATGCTCATTACCATTAACATGAAAAGTGACATTGCCTTTGGTGCAATCAATAATAGCCCCTGCAGTATTCAAAAAGGGTCTTTCAAGAATAATAGACATACTATCATCCTCGGGAATATCAAGAATAACAAAGTTCGTTAAAATAGTAACGTTAGCAACCACAACAGGCACATTCTCACAAATACCGACAGGTATAGCAGTTGATTTATCAGCCATTTGCAAAGATATTTCAGTAGGTGTCAACTTATTCAAATCAAGTATACGATATAAAGAGAGAGGCATAACACTAACACCGGCTCCAAGATCACATAAAGCAGTTTTAACATAGTTTTTTTAATGGAGCATGGTATAGTGGGTACTCCTGGATCTCCAAGTTTCTTTGGTATTCCACCTTTAAAAGTATAATTAGCAAGCATGGTGGAAATTTCAGCTTCCAGTATCTTTCTTTTATTAGTAACAATATCTTTCATATACTTAGCATAAGGATTCATTTTGAGCATATCAGTTAATCGCATACGCAAAAAGATAGGTCTAATCATTTCAGCAAAGCGCTCAAAATCCTCATCATCCTTTTTCTTGGACGGTTTGGGAGGAAAAGGCATGGGGTTTTGAACCCAAGGCTCTCTTTCCTTACCGTGTTTCCTAGCAACAAAGTATTTCTTATCATAATGTTGATTCTTTGATTGTGGGTTATCAAGATCAACAGCGGGTTCAATTTCTATATCATTATCATTACTAGGTTGAGCATCAACATGAACATTATCATTTACATTATCACTAGTTTCATGTTCCTTACCAGATTGTGTTTCAGCATCAGAAATAGAAATATCATTTGGATTCTCAGGTGTTTCAGCAATAGGTTCACTAGAAGCATGCAAAGTTCTATTATTTTTCTTTTTCTTCCTTTTAGAAGGACTAGGTGCATCTATATTATTTCTCTGAGAATCTTTCTCAATTCTCTTAGGGTGGTCTTCAGGATAGAAAGGTTCCTGAGTCATTTTACCAGTTCTAGTAGCCACTCTAACAGCATAGTCCTTACTTTTACTATTCAATTCATTGAGCAAATCATTTTGAGCTTTAAATACTTGTTCTACTTGAGTGGTAACCATAGAAGCATGTTTACTAATAAGTTTAAGTCCACCTTTGACATTGGCCATATAATCACCTAAGTGTTTAAGCATATCAGCACTGTGTTTTAATTCTCTACCAAAATAAGCATTGAAGTCTTCTTGCTTAACCATATATTTATCAAACTCATCTAAGCATGGGCTAGCAAACTTAGTAAATGGGATTTCAGCTTTATCATATCTATAGAGAGAATTTACCTTTACTACCTGTGTCGGGTTATCAAGACCATGTGTTTCTTCAATAGGTGATGGATTAAAACCATATATTTCTTCAACAGGCAGTAAATTAAGACCATGTATTTCTTCAATAGGAGGTAAATTCTTAACATCTTCAGCTTTAATACCTTTTTCTTTCATGGATTTCTTTGCCTCTTGCATATCTTCAGGACTGAGAAATAGAACACCCCTTTTCTTCGGAGTTGGTTTAGGAATAGCCTCAGGAGTTGGCTCAGGAAGTGTCCAATTATTTTCATTTGTCAACATATTATTCAATAGAATTTCAGCTTCATCCGGTGTTCTTTCCCTGGAAACAAAACCAGCACAACTATCCATGTAATCTCTGGAAGCATCAGTTAGTCCATTATAAAAGATATCAAGTATTTCATTTTTCTTAAGAGGATGATCAGGCAAAGCATTAAGTAATTGGAGAAGCCTCCCCCAAGCTTGTGGGAGACTCTCTTCTTCAATTTTCACAAAATTATATATATCCCTTAAGGCAGCTTGTTTCTTATGAGTAGGGAAATATTTAGCAGAGAAGTAATAAATCATATCCTGGGGACTACGCACACAACCAGGATCAAGAGAATTAAACCATATCTTAGCATCACCCTTTAATGAGAACGGAAATATTTTAAGGATATAAAAAGTAGCGAGTTCTCTCATCATTAGTGAACATGGTGGCTATATCATTTAATTTAGTAAGATGTGCCACAACAGTTTCAGATTCATAGCCATAAAAAGGATCAGATTCAACCAAAATAATTATGTCAGGATCAATAGAGAATTCATAATCCTTATCAGTAACAAAGATAGGTGAAGTAGCATAAGTAGGATCATATTTCATTCTAGCATTCAGAGTTTTTTGTTTAAGCTTAGCTAATAATTTCTTAAGATCACTTCTATCATTGCATGCAAGAAAAGTCTTTTTTAGTTTCTTCATCCATAACATAGCCCTTAGGCACAACAGGTAATTCATATTTATTAGGAGAGGCTTCATAATCACTTTCATCAGTATTATCAGTTTCAATAATTTCATTCTCTCTAGCCCTAGCGAGTTGTTCATCAAGAAATTCACCGAGTGGCACAGTAGTATCAGGCATAGAAGTAGTTTCATCATAAGTATCATGCATAGCAGAAGTGGCATCATCAATAATATGTGACATATCAGAATTAATAGGAGAAGCAGGTTTAGGTGTCGCAAACTTACTCAAAACAGAAGGTGGATCAAGTGCAAAGCTAGATGGCAGTTCCTTACCTCCCCTCGTAGTTGAGGGATAAATCTTGGTTCTTGGATCTTTCCAGTTCTTCATAATGATAAGCATATATAAATCTCAAGTGACTCAAAGAATAGAGCTATGCTCCCCGGCAACGGCGCCAGAAAATAGTCTTGATAACCCACAAGTATAGGGGATCGCAAAAGTTTTCGAGGGTAGAGTATTCAACCCAAATTTATTGATTTGACACAAGGGGAGCCAAAGAATACTCTCAAGTATTAGCAGCTGAGTTGTCAATTCAACCACACCTGGAAACTTAATATCAGCAGCAAAGTGTTTAGTAGCAAAGTAATATGATAGTAGTGGTAACGGTAGCAAAAGTAATATTTTTGGTATTTTGTAGTGATGATAACAATAGCAACGTAAAAGTAAATAAGCGAAGAACAATATATGGAAAGCTCGTAGGTAATGGATCGGTGATAGAGAATTATGCCGGATGCAGTTCATCATATAACAGTCATAACCTAGGGTGACACAGAACTAGCTCCAATTCATCAATGTAATGTAGGCATGTATTTTGAATATAGTCATACGTGCTTATGGAAAAGAACTTGCATGACATCTTTTGTCCTACCCTCCCGCGACAGCAGGGTCCTAGCAGAAACTAAGGGATATTAAGGCCTCCTTTAATAGAGTACCGGACCAAAGCATTAACACACAGTGAATACATGAACTCCTCAAACTACGGTCATCACCGTAAGTGGTCCCGATTATTGTCACTTCGGGGTTGCCGGATCATAACACATAGTACGTGACTATAGACTTGCAAGATAGGATCAAGAACTCACATATATTGATGAAAATATAATAGGTTCAGATCTGAAATCATGGCACTCGGGCCCTGGTGACAAGCATTAAGCATAGCAAAGTCATAGCAACATCAATCTCAGAACATAGTGGATACTAGGGATCAAACCCTAACAAAACTAACTCGGTTACATGATAAATCTCATCCAACCCATCATCGTCCAGCAATCCTACGATGGAATTACTCACGCACGGTGTTGAGCATCATGAAATTGGTGATGGAGGATGGTTGATGATGACGATGGCGACGGATTCCCCTCTCCGGAGCCCCGAACGGACTCCAGATCAGCCCTCCCGAGAGAGTTTAGGGCTTGGCGGCGGCTCCGTATCGTAAAACGCGATGAATCTTTCTCTCTGATTTTTTTCTCTCTCCGAACACGAATATATAGAGTTGGAGTTGAGGTCGGAGGAGCTCCAGGGGGCCCACGAGGTAGGGGGCGCGCCCAGGGGGGCAGGCACGCCCCCCACCCTCGTGGCTAGGGTGTGGGCCCCCTGGTCTTGATCTTTTGCCAGTATTTTTTATTACTTCCAAAAATAATCTCCGTGAAGTTTCAGGTCATTCCGAGAACTTTTGTTTCTGCACATAAATAACACCATGGCAATTCTGCTGAAAACAACGTCAGTCCGGGTTAGTTCCATTCAAATCTTGCAAGTTAGAGTCCAAAATAAAGGCAAAAGTGTTTGGAAAAGTAGATACGATGAAGACGTATCACTATACTATTAACCATGCTCTTAGAGCTCACTGCTTCGTTTTTTATCTCTCTTGTCCATATACACAAAAGTACCATGTAAATAGGCTTATAGCCCATTAAATAATTTAATTATTTAGCAACTAAAATTTTTCATGCATTGGTTGATGGACATTTTACGTAGGTCCAAGTGTTATCTTGATTACCATAAGAGCAAGTATAATAAGGTATAGTCAGTAGGCTGTAAGAACTAAACTATTATATTTTTGTTGAGTTGGATGAGAGAGAATAGGACAGAGAAGAGAAGCGGGCTGCAGATTAACAGCCAGTTGTAGCACGGGCTCCAATAAACAATATGAGGGTGTAAGGTGGACCATATATTAATAAAGTACTAGTAGTTCTTAGCAACTTGCTACTATGCATGTTGGCTATTAGGTCGACTATATGTGACATGGCAACTTCATATAGCAGGTAGTTGGCTATACTATTAACCATGCTCTAAATACTCTTTCTCATCTTTAAATTCTTTGTCACACCAGTTTTCTTATCTACTGTAAAGATATTGTAGGAGTATATGACATACTTAGCACCTGGTTACTTTTTTTACATCGAACTATGACTTTATTCGACGAAGGATCATTCGGTTACAGTCTGCCCTTAGGCCATTCACAAGAAAATCTGGGCTCTCCTCGAGCCAACACTCCATGCCCTCCGATGCACAAGCACATTGCGCACACAGAAGGGTTGAAAAATTAAAAACCCTACTAACATGCTGCACCGAAAATGACACAAAATTAAGGACTAAAACATATAGTTCTCGAAAGATAGGCGCTGCAACGGAACGTGAGTTGCCGCGCCAGTTCCATTAGGTGGCCAGCTCCATGCAATCGACCTCCATTATCACATGTGACATCCCGCGCAGCTGAGCAAAGATCACACCCTCCCGGAATGCTAGGAGTTCAATAATGAAAGGGTTCGAGACCCCCTCTAGCGGCTTGCACCAGGCCCCAATGAACGATATGTGAGACCGGGCAACCGGAAAAACCGAACCATCAGTATTGATGGTGATCCACCCCCACGTCAGGGGGGTTCCAGCCTTGCCCCGTCTGTACTCTTGGCCAACGGGCAGGTATATTAAGTATGAACAAGGTTTCATGGATCCACTTAAGCGCCTGCACTAGGGAGAAACCCTCTTGGTCATGAGTCCATTTATTCCTGGAGGTCCATACAACGTGCATGATCGTGATGATGTTGCAACAGAGTATCATCAGAAAACATATCATCGAGCACTACATCCCGTGCCCATGTTAAGAGATGCAGTCTCGGTAGGTGAAGATCGAACCGATCCTACGCCGCAATCCAGGACTGCTTGACATGTGAACATGAGATGAGCGCATACATTAAGTCTTCGTCCATAGCCTGACAGATGTCGCAGTGGCCGAGTGGCTTGATGTGTCGGTGCTTCAAGGTCATGGAGTCTGGCAAGATGCCACGGAAAACCCTTCATCAGAACACTCTGACCTTCGGCACCACTCGTAACTTCCAAAGTGCAGTCTATAATTGTTTTTTGGCTGATGAAGCACCTGATCACTGTGAGCACAGAGAAGAAAGGCCTTTGAGCGCGGTTGCGCTGTCTGGCTAATCGGTACTTACGTATTCACCACGTAAACGCAGCTTCGACTCCCAAGTCCCAAACTAAAACGCCAGTCTGTCTGTCATGTTCCTCATTCCCCTGCCCTCCCATTCCTCCGCTTCCATCGCCGTCTCAAAGCTCAAGCTCACACAACAACATCACAAACATCACCACAAACCTAGTCCAGTATAAAATGGGGATCTGCATGTCTAGCGGCGGCGGCGGTGCGGGCAGAGGGGCAGCCTGCCTCCACGGCTATGGTACTGCTGCCAACCGGGGAGCTGCGGGAGTACCCGCGCCCTGCCACAGCGGCGGAGGCGCTCGAGGACAACTCCGTGGCTGGGGACGCCGGGTGGTTCCTGTGCGACGCCGACGCGATGGGCTTCGAGGGCCCCGTGGCCGCAGTCGCCGGGGCCGAGGAGCTCCGCCCGGGGCAGATCTACTTCGTGCTCCCCGCCGAGGCCCGTAAGAACGGGCTACGGCGCGAGGACCTCGCCGCGCTCGCCGTCAGGGCGTCCGCGGCGCTCGTCGGTAAGGCCAACGCCAACGCCTCCGGCAGCGGCGGACGGAGGAGGCGCGCCGGCTCTGTTTCGCCGCTCGTGTTCGCCCCGCCGCCGGAGGTGGACGGGACCCTCGCGTACAAGACCGTGCAGGCGCTGGCGGCGAAGAGGCGGCCGGTGGCGCGCGCGAAGAGCGCCGGGAGGATGCAGCCGCGCTTCTCACCTGACCTGACCGCCATTCCCGAGTGCGAGTGAACCAGCACAATGGCGTCGCCGTCGCGGATGAATCGATCTGCGAGTTCCCATGCAAGACCGCTCGTCCGCTCGAATATGGAAAAAATGGAATAGGAAAAAATGGAATATGGAGAGGCTCCGACGATTCCGGAAACAGAGCAAAGGAAGGTGTCGCCAGCGGAAAAAAATTATATGAGACCAGGTCTCACGGATTAGCAGGTGAGACCCATTCTGATGGATGACACGTGACATTCACAAATCATAAAGCATCCACCCCACCCCCCACCTGAAATTAAGGGGGGAGAGATTAGATGCTTTGTGATTTGTGAATGCCACATGTCATTCATCAGGGCGGGTCTCACCTGATTTATATGAGACCTGGTCTCATATAATTTTTTTCCGTCGCGAGCTATGGGATTTTGATTGGATGGGCGGTGTTTGTTTCCACTTGCGGGCGATGGCCGATGGGGAGGTTGATTAGATAGAGCCTGTAATTTGTAGGAGCAAAATTTTGGTCGGTTTAGTCGAGTTTGTGGTCTCACGTCTCAAGAGACAACGAAATGTGAATATAAATTCCCGAGGTCCTCATTTTACCAAAACATGCACACTTTTTTTGGGTGTAGTTTCTACACTTTTCTTGGTCCGACATGCTGAAACCTGCAATTAGACTAGTCATAATGAAGAGTAACATACATTAATAACATACGCGTATTCCTAGACTATGTTATTACCTTCATAGTAGATAGTAACATAGAAGTAAGTGTGGTAGCATGCATAGCTTCATTTATTACTACCTCCGTCCTGGTTTATAGGTCCCTTTTGTAGTTTGTGCCAAATTTTGACTAAAGATTTAACTAACAAAATGTTAATGCATGTCAAGAAAAATTATCTCATTGGATTCGTATTTGAACATAGTTTTCAAAAATATAATGTTTGGTGACATGCATGAACATTTTGTTAGTTTAATCTATGGTCAAAATTTGGCACGAAATACAATGGGGACCAATAAATCCGGACGGAGGTATTAGGTTATAGACTCATATTGCATTGGGACATGTGATGTTACAGTAACTAGCTAAGTTACTACTACTACCTCTTTTCTCATTAACTCATTGCCACATAAGCAAATTTGCTGAGTTGGATTCGATGTTACTGCTGAAGTTACTCCTACTGTGGCTAGTCTTAGACGGAACCACCGAGCTGTAGCACGCAATATTAACTGTGTCTGTGTGTGTCCGATCTTATAACAGACTAAGACTAGTCATAGTAGGAGTAACTTAGATACTAACATAGGGTACTTTAAGAAAATTTTACTTATGTAACAAGTAATTAATGAGAGATGGTAACATAATATGTTACTGTAACATAGCGCTTCCCGAGACAAGATGAGTCTACAAGTTAATAAATGAAGCCATATATGATAATACTATTATGTTACTTTGCATTATGAAGATAATAACTTAGACTAGTGTCGACACTAGTCTAACTTACTCCTCACTATGACCGGCCTAATGTTGATGCGACATGCGAGTGCGACAGAGCCCTGTATTCCGTTTGCAGCTCGGTTCGCCTGTGGATACAGCACGGCCGCCGCTTCTCGGTCGTTTCTACGATGACGGTCTCCTGCGTGAAAGCGTGCTGGCGCAGGGCCGCTACCGCGTGCCAAGTAGCGGCGCATGCTGCTTTGGCCCTAGGATTTTCAGCGCTACGGTGGCCAACCATTGCGTATCTGTGGGCATGAAGTCCCGTGCAGGAGTATTTGGTGAAGTCTGGCATCAGGTGAAAAGCGACGCTATACATCTGCGTACGTACTCGGTGAGCCCAACTTGATGCCCGCGCATGTTGCATGGGAGTGTAACCCCGATCGTCGTAGAGTACGCGCGTGTGATCATGGCGTGCTACGTTTCAAGGTCAGCTCGGGCAGCGTCGCCGCCACCGTCACGGCGTCACCCATGCCGATCGCACGTCGCTAAGGCCTACGGGTTTAGGCTGCGGCGAACAGGCCATGCATTGCATTTGCACGAATGGCTGCTTTGCACGAATGGCTGCTCCTCCTATGATTGGAGTGCATGCCTGATGAATCCGTCTTAGCATGTTCCCACTCTACATGCTCTCTACGTTCGTTGGCGCGTAACCGCGTATACCAAACAAAGACAGCAAGCAAATTTTCTTGACACGATCTTCTCAAACAGAAACATCCTGCTGCGTCTGTTTGTTTCAAGCAGGCTGGCTGGCAACGTGCGTGTGCTGGATTCAGATTCCTCCTAGTACATGGAAAGTACACATCAGTTACTAATAATATACTCCCTCCATCCCACAATATAAGATCGTTTTGCAAGCTGTTTTAACTAGCAAAATGATCTTATATTATGTGATGCGGGCACTAGTAAACTCGTATGTGTTATTCTATAGCCGAATCAAAATAGCATATGCTAATTCTTCCAGCAAGGAAGACAACAATAAATACTACTTCCTCAGTTTTAGGCTCTGTTCGTGCACACCCCTTCCCACAGGGATTAGAGGGGATTTGGAGGGAATTTGACTTGTAGGAGATCTAATCCCCCTCAATCTCTGCCAAACCTCTTCGATTCCCTGTGAACCGAACGCAGCCTAATATAGTTTTCTTCGGTTTCATAACATAGTGCATATAGATTCTTTTAAAAGTCAAACTTTGCAAACTTTTTTTAGGTGAATGTCTTATATATTACCGTCTTTTTAAATAAGGTAAATAATGTTTTTTTATAGGAAGGTAAATAACGTTTAGTTTCAGAGTACAATGGGATGAGCTAAAAGAACATCTTAATTTCACAGGTAGGTATAAACCAATTGAATTTGCACGTCAAACAATATCATGTGTTGGGAGTGTGGGAGCAATGGTAACCTGAAATTGTCGCAAAATTCATCAAACCAGACCTCAATATCCACACACGTCTCAGCCTGAACATTGCTATCAGTGGACACATCAGGAGAACCATCCAACAAAAACACCAAGGCTAACGGAAACAACCAACGGCAAAGGGGAAATCATGGTCACTCCTAACCAAGAGGAACAGGGCATACCGGCTGACGACGATCTATCCACATATTACTAAACTACTCCCTTCGTTCCGATTTACTTGTCTTGAATTTGTCTAGATACGGATGTATCTAGATTCATTTTAGTGCTAGATACCCCCGTATCTAGATAAATGCAAGACAAGTAATTCGAAACAGAAGGAGTACATAAAGGCACCGCCAGCGGAAAAGAATGTATAAAATTAGCAAACACCTCAACCAAACCTACAACAAGGATAAAACAACAGTAGATCATGGGAAAAAGACCCACAAAAATGAACAACACCCCACTGATCCACGGCTGTCCACAGCACCACATCCAATCAGGCAGAAAGCGTCTAATCCAAACCCGAGTGGATCGCAAAAAGAGCAACACATGAATGAAGATACACATGAAGCATCCAGCGGTGCAGCCCATATCATATAATCCCAGAGCCCAATCGGCGAGCACCGGCGAGCAAACAGCACCACAAACAAAAAGGAAACAACAAAGGAGGAAGCAAACAGAAGACGCCAATCCGCCGGGAGATAACCGCATCCACAGCCGGACCTAGCTGGCATGTCCACGGACGACTGGTCACCCCCTCAATTTTTCGTATCCACAACCGTATACCCCATTAGCATGTCCTCAAATCTATACAATTACATAGTACAACGTAAACTTAACTCATGTAATACAACTCGATCTCAGGCATCACGTCCGGCTACTTTATCATGCATCTCATCGCAAATCGACATGCTGTACTACTACATCATACTACATGCCATTAAACTATTAAAACTTTGCATGTTCTACGTACTTTCGTACTAAAAGTATGAAGAAAGTTCATCCACGCATGCCCTTGTCTTGCTGTTGCTCTTGCCGTCTTTGTCACAGAAGTAGCGACCAAAGAACAGGAGTTACAGCTCAGGTGTTAACGAGCTAGTACATATTCTGTAGGTTTTGTATATTGTGTACTCTTGATGTAACTTATTCCTACTTTCATGGATCACAACCACTCTCCACGTACTGGCCTGCGTGCCTTGGTTCACGGGAGACGTTGGGTGCTCCGCTATATGTATCTGTAAACTCTTGCATAATGAGATGTGACAGCACAGTGAGCTTTCTTCTCCCTTTAGCTTGGTATCAGACACCATGGCATTTGAGGACATCTTCGGCGACCTTTCCCCTTCCGACGCCGCCGCCGCCACCACGGCCGCCGCGTCCTCCCCTCCTGGGTCCTCGCCTAGCCTCACCCATTGCTCTTCCCGCTGCCTCTTCTGCCCTCTCCACCATGGCCGCACCTCTTGCTATCCCTTCCCCTGATCCACAAACTCTTTTGAACTTCCACCAAGATCACATCTCCAACCACATCACCTTCAAACTTGATCCTGCTGCCAACAATTACATCAAATGGCGCACTTTCTTCAACTGCGTTCTCCTCCAACATCGCGTCCAGGACCACGTTCTTCGTCCACCCCTAGTGCGCCCCGACGCCGCCTAGACCGCTGTCGATCAGCGGCTCATCCTGTGGATCCTCTTCACCCTTGCCGACTCCCTCCTTGAACTCATCATGGGGGGTGCCAATGACGCCTACACTGCCTGGTCTCGCATCCGGGACTACTTCCAGGCCAACCAGGGCGCCCAGTATCTTCATCTCACGCGTCAGTTTGGCAACCTCAAGCAGGGTGACTCCACTGTCTCCGACTACGCCAAGCGCCTGAAGGCCCTTGCTGATGGCCTCGCCGACACGGGCAACCCCATCTCCGACCATGATCTGACGATGCAGCTTCTTCATGGACTCGACGCCCGCCTCGACACCATCCGCACCCTACTCGGCGACATGGTACCTCTGCCCTCCTTCGCTGCCACTCGCGCTTGCTTGGATCTAGCGAAGTACAACATCAACCTTCGCGCGGCTGAGGCGAGCTCGGCCGCCCTCACCATCTCCGGCGGCTCCAACTGCGACCGCGGGGACCGCGACAACGACCGCAGGGACCGTGCCCCCGCCCCAGGTCGCGGATCTGGTGCATCTCGCGGCAACAACAACACCGGCGGCAACGATCGCGGCCGTGGACGTGGTCGTGGCCGTGGACGCGGTCGCTCTGACTCCAGTGGTCGTGGGCAGCCGCCGCCCTCGCCGTGGACCGGGTATTTCGCCCCGTACGGCATGGCGCTCCCACCACCCCGTCCCGGCTGGATTCCTCCGAACGTCGCGGGTGTCCTGGGTCCTCGTCCTAGCTCTCACTCCTAGGGCTACCCGTTGATGTTGTCTGGGTCGTCTTCATCGTACCAGCCGCCGCCATCTTCACTGTACCCGTCCGGCGCGCCGTCCTGGGATCATGCAGCTCTGTTCCAGCACGCCTACAGCCAGCAGGGCCTCCCTCCTCATGGTGCTGACTGGATCCTCGACTCTGGTGCCGCCACGCACGTCACCGGCAACCCTGGTAACCTCTCCTATTTTCATTTGTTTCCAAAGCATTCTTCTTCAAGTATCATCGTCGGCAATGGTGATCGTCTTCCTATCATTGGCATGGGCTCCACATCCTCCCTCCCACTAATCTCTCCCTTCGGGATGTCGTTGTTTCCCCACGCATTGTTAAAGATCTCATATCTATTCGCAAATTATCCACTGATAGTCATGTTGCTGTCGAGTTTAATTCCTCCGGTTTCTCTGTGAAGGAACTTCCAACCAGGACTCCCATCATGACGTCCAGTAGCCCCGGTCCTCTCTACCTGTTCTACGGTCAGCAGTCCATTGGTGGCGCCACTTTCTTCACATCCTCCGGCGATTTATGGCATCGACGCCTTGGCCATCCGGGCAAGGCCACCCTAGATGCTCTCTCCAAGGATTTCCTTTCCGATTGTAATAAAGTGGCTCATTCTCCTTGTTTTGCCTCACAACTTGGGAAGCAGCCCCGTTTAGCTTTTTCTTCCTCAAATAATTGTACTAGTGCCCCCTTCCAACTCATCCATTGTGATCTGTGGACGGCACCTGTTGTTAGTTTTTCGGGTTATCAATACTATCTTATCATTCTCGATGATTACTCGCATTACTCTTGGTCTTTTTGTTGGGTTTCGTAGTAATTTCAAAAAAATTCCTACGCACACGCAAGATCATGGTGATGTATAGCAACGAGAGGGGGAGAGAGTGATCTACGTACCCTAGTAGATCGACAACGGAAGCGTTAACTGGGTTGATGTAGTCGTACGTCTCCACGGCCCGACCGATCAAGCACCGAAACTACGGCACCTCCGAGTTCTAGCACACGTTCAGCTCGATGACGATCCCCGGACTCCGATCCAGCAAAGTGTCGGGGAAGAGTTCCATCAGCACGACGGCGTGGTGATGATCTTGATGTACTACCGTCGCAGGGCTTCGCCTAAGCACCGCTACAATATTATCGAGGGCTATGGTGGAAGGGGGCACCGCACACGGCTAAGAATATGATCACGTGGATCAACTTGTCTCTAGGGGGTGCCCCTACCTCTGTATATAAAGGTTCAAGGGAGGGGGGCCGGCCGGCCAGGAGAGGCGCGCCAGGAGGAGTCCTACTCCCTCTAGGAGTAGGACTCCCCCCTTTCCTAGTTGGAATAGGATTCGTGGGGTGGGAAAAGAGAGAGAGAGAGAAGGAGGGGGGCGTCGGCCCCCTCTCTCCTTGTCCTATTCAGACTAGGGGTGGAGGGGCGCGCGGCCCAGCCCTGGCTGCCTCTTCTCTTCTTCCACTAAGGCCCACTAAGGCCCATATACCTCCCGGGGGGTTCCGGTAACCTCCCGGTATTCCGGTAAAATCCCGATTTCATCCGGAACACTTCCGATATCCAAACATAGGCTTCCAATATATCAATCTTTATGTCTCGACCATTTCGAGACTCCTCGTCATGTCCGTGATCACATCCGGGACTCCGAACAACCTTTGGTACATCAAAATGCATAAACTCATAATATAACTGTCATCGTAACCTTAAGCGTGCGGACCCTACGGGTTTGAGAACAATGTAGACATGACCGAGACACGTCTCCGGTCCATAACCAATAGCGGAACCTGGATGCTCATATTGACTCCTACATATTCTTCGAAGATCTTTTATCGGTCAGACCGCATAACAACATACGTTGTTCCCTTTGTCATTGGTATGTTACTTGCCCGAGATTCAATCGTCGGTATCCCATACCTAGTTCAATCTCGTTACCGGCAAGTCTCTTTACTTGTTTTGTAATACATCATCCCGCAACTAACTCATTAGTTGCAATGCTTGCAAGGCTTAAGTGATGTGCATTACCGAGAGGGCCCAGAGATACCTCTCCGACAATCGGAGTGACAAGTCCTAATCTCGAAATACGCCAACCCAACATGTACCTTTGGAGACACCTGTAGAGCTCCTTTATAATCACCCAGTTACGTTGTGACGTTTGGTGGCACACAAAGTGTTCCTCTGGCAAACGGGAGTTGCATAATCTCATAGTCATAGGAACATGTATAAGTCATGAAGAAAGCAATAGCAACGTACCAAACGATCGAGTGCTAAGCTAATGGAATGGGTCATGTCAATCAGATCATTCAACTAATGATGTGATCCCGTTAATCAAATAACAACTCTTTGTCCATGCTTAGGAAACATAACCATCTTTGATTAACGAGCTAGTCAAGTAGAGGCATACTAGTGACACTCTGTTTGTCTATGTATTCACACATGTATTATGTTTCCGGTTAATACAATTCTAGCTTGAATAATAAACTTTTATCATGATATAAGGAAATAAATAATAACTTTATTATTGCCTCTAGGGCATATTTCCTTCACTTTTCCGTTCGCAATAAATCCGACACGTCTCCTACCCTCCAGCGCTCATCCAATGTATGCAATGTGACAATGGCGGTGAATTCATCAACACCTCTCTCCGCACCTTCTTCTCCACGAATGGCATCATTTACCGTCTCTCTTGCCCCCACACTTCTCCACAAAATGGCAAGGCCGAGCGCATGATTCGCACTACGAACGATGTCGTCCGCACTCTTCTCCTTCAGGCCTCTCTCCCACCACCATTTTGGGTTGAGGCCTTACACATTGCCACACATTTACTCAACAGGTGCCCCTCTGTTAAAACCTCACCCAACACTCCCTACTTTCTCCTCACCGGCATCCATCCTTGTTACGATCACCTTCGGGTCTTCGGCTGCCTCTGTTTTCCTAACCTTTATGCCACTACCCCTCACAAACTAGCGCCGCGGTCTACAAGATGTGTCTTCCTTGGCTACCCCTTAGAACACAAAGGATATCGTTGTTTTGACCTCACCTCACGACGGGTTATTGTTTCTCGTCACGTCATATTTGACGAAACAGTGTTTCCTTATGTACCACCCCCACCAGCAGCCACAGATTCGTCCTTCGCACCCGATCCCGCACCTTCCGCTACACACTGCGCCATCCCCCTCGGGATCCCCGTCAGCCCAACCTTGGACGCCAGTGGCCCCACGCGATCTACCTCGCCAATCGCTCCACCCGTCCCCCCTCCCCACGCGTCCCAACGCTCCCCCACCGAGCCGACCGGGTCTGCGCCCACACTCCCCTCGAGCCACGCGCCCCTCTGACCTCGCCTGATCCGACCGGATCTCTCGGGTCACCCGCCCCTGCCACCCTTGACTCTCCCGCGCCTGCCTCTCCCACTCCTCCTAGGGCCCCACCGAATCTCCCTCAACAACCGAGCCCTCCACTCCCAGCCCGCCACGTCGCCCGGTTGTCCCCGTCGCCCCACCCGTCAATACACATAAAATGACGACCCGGGCAAAACGTGGATTCGCTCAGCCTCGCCGTTTATTCTCCCTCACCACCTCTCCCACTATTTCCCTTCTTCCCTCTTCATATAAAACAGCCCTAAAAGATTCCCATTGGTACGATGCGATGCTTGATGAATTTGATGCTTTGCTAACAAACGATACTTGGAGTTTGATTCCTCGCCCTGCAGGTGTTAACGTGGTAACCGGCAAGTGGATCTTCCGTCACAAATTTCACCCCGATGGCTCTCTGGCACGGTACAAAGCGCGGTGGGTTCTTCGTGACTTCACTCGGCAAGAGGGTATTGATTTCACGGAGACTTTCAGTCTGGTCGTCAAACCGGCCATCGTCCGCGTCATCCTCAGCATCGCCACCGCGCACTCTTGACCCATCCATCAACTCGATGTCAAGAATGCATTTCTTCATGGCGATCTTGGTGAGACGGTTTACTGCTCCCAACCGGCGGGGTTTGTTGACTCCTCTCATCCCAACCATGTTTGCCTCCTCAAGAAATCCTTGTATGGCCTCAAACAAGCTCCCCGGACGTGGTTCTTGCGCTTCTAATCCTTTCTCCTGTCCTTGGGTTTTGTGGCATCCAAGTGTGACTCGTCCCTCTTCATCTACCGCCATGGCTCCTTTGTAGCCTACCTCCTCCTATATGTGGATGATATCATCCTCACGGCAAACACCACTCCTACACTTCACTTCATCATATCCTCCCTCAAATCCAAATTTGCCATGACAAACCTTGGGGATATTCACCACTTTCTCAGAGTCAATGTCACTCGCAACCAATCCGGCATCTTTCTCTCCCAACAACAGTATGTCCTGGAGATCCTAGACCGCGCCAATATGCTAAACTGCAATCCTATTCCTACTCCCGTGGACACCAAAGCCAAACTTTCCCTCACTGATGGCGACCCCCTTCCACAATCCACCCTCTATCGTAGCTATGTCGGTGCCCTCCAATACTTAACCCTCACCCGCCCCGACATCTCTTACGCAGTTCAACATGCTTGCCTCTTCATGCATGCACCACGCACCACGCATATGCAGCTCATCAAACGCATCTTGCACTACCTCAAGGGCACATCCCACTTCGGTCTTCAGGTCTATAAGTCGCCATCCCTCGACCTCACCGCTTACTCCGACGCCGACTGGGCCGGCTGCCCGGATACGCGTAAGTCCACGTCCGGCTTCTGCGTGTTTCTCGGCGACAACTTGATCTCCTGGTCGTCCAAGCGCCAGCATACAGTATCTCACTCCAGCGCGGAAGCTGAGTACCGGGTCGTCGCAAACTGTGTGGCTGAGACCACCTGGCTTCGCCAATTGCTTCACGAGCTTCGTCGCCCACCTGCTCGCGCCACTGTTGTTTACTGTGACAACATCTCCGCCACATACCTCTCGTCCAATCCGGTTCAGCACCAACGCACCAAACACGTCGAAATCGACCTCCACTTTGTTCGTGATCGTGTTGCGTTGAGTGAAGCAAGAGTTCTACACGTTCCCTCTGGTTCCCAGTATGCCGATGTCTTCGCCAAAGGCCTCCCTACCGCGGTTTTCACCGATTTTCGGTCCAGCCTGAACATCCACCCGGGCGGAGTTCCGACTGCCGGGGGGGGGGGGGGGGGCTGTTAACGAGCCAGTACATATTCTGTAGGTTTTGTATATTGTGTACTCTTGTTGTAACTTATTCCTACTTTCATGAATCACAACCACTCTCCACGTAGTGGCCTGCATGCCTTGGTTCACGGGAGACCTTGGGTGCTCCGTTATATGTATCTGTAAACTCTTGCATAATGAGATGTGACAGCACAGTGAGCTTTCTTCTCCCTTTAGCTTCAGGTGCACACGGCACGCAGAACAGTACAGGACCGGCGCTGCTGCTTCTCGTGTGTGTGTGTGTCTGTCTCTCAAGTCTGAACACCTTACGCCGTGTCTCATCTATTCCCTTCTAGAGATGTGCTAGCTTAGCTGCTTTGCTCTCTCTGTTTTTTTTATTGGCCGCCCGAGACCGAGAGTGGCCTCGTGCACGTAGCCGCGAAGCATCCGCAGGCAAAATGGATCTACCAGAAGTAGCCTTCATCTCTGTCTCGTGTTTAGTCGGCTCGTCCATGTAGCCAACTACCTGTGGGCATGCTTTTTTTTTCTTTTGGAAAAGAGACGCCCTGGACGGCGATCGAGCCAGTGGCAGTGTGGAGTATATATCTATAGAGATACTAAGCTCCCATGATTTGAAGCGTTGTGGTGCATCAGGAGTTATGGGCTCGGTGAGGGCCCCACTTGTAAGATTGTATGCTGTTTGGTTTTGTTTGTCCTTTCCTTTTATATTTTATTTTCCACATTTTAATTCACAAGTGCTTAATAAAATTTGTAAACATCAAAAAACAAAACATTGTTTACATTCATTAGTATTTATTACATTCACAGATATTTTTGACGTTCACGGTCATTTTTAAAGTTTGTAAACACTTTTAAAATTCAAAAACTTGTTTAATTTGTGAATATCTATTAAAATTCATGAATACATTTTAAACTCGTGAATGTTTTCTAAAATTCATGGTTTATAAATTCGTAATATATTTTGAAATCCTTGAACCTTTTTTAATTAAACTAACCTTTTCAAATAGAAAAGGATCGTCAATTTTTTTCCTTAGCTAGCATTAGGCGAGCGAAAAAAAAACTAAGTGAGCAAGAGGAGCAGGGAGCCAAGCTAAGCGGACATGAGATTCGTGGGCTGGCATATGTGAGTGTTATAGCAACAATTTCACAATTTTAGTATGGAATGGAAGCTCTTAAGAGGCTCAGTCGACCACCACCAACTGACACCAAGGCCGAAACGTGTAAATACACCACAACCACACACCAAACAATTCCATTCTCCTCTGGAAACAAATACAGTCTCCAATAGAAGAATGGAAAAAACACCGTCAAAACATAATTAAAACACAAGTCAACACAGATAAATCCAACGAAAACAACCAATCACAATAGTTTACTCGATATAAAAGAGTTAATCACAGAGTGAAGAACAGCGCGACAAAGTGCAAGTTACCCTCTAATGAAAAACTAAACCGTGTGCTCTCGCCATCACGGCAGCTTGCATTGCATTGCATGCAGCTGCAGAAAGCGACGCTATGTACGTACACCTATATTTCTTTCTTTATCGTGCTCACACTTATGAACGGGTGCGTGTCTAACTTAATCACTTGGTATGATTAGATAGAGTAGACACTTACACCAAGAGACGGCTCGCGTGGATGGACTCGCAGGTCGCTGTTACTACCAGCACGACTGCTGCTCTAGCTGTGGACATACACGTACTACTCCAGCCGTATTAAGAAAGCTACTACTAGTCTCTACTCCTAATTTCTCAGTTGGTAGGTCGCGTTCCGGGTTTTATTTTCGTCCCACCTCATCCGGTTTTTTTGGTATTTCTTTGGTACTTGCATCCACCTTCCACCCAGCATGGTTTTTTTTGGTGCCCGCTCCCACCTCCCCGTTCCAAAAAAACCCAACCAAAACAACGTTCACGTAATTCTCTCGCAAGCGACAGAATCGAACGAAAATAAACCTCCGAAGAAAAACCAGCGAAAAAAGACCATGCTGGGTGGCAACGTGCGAACGAGCGAGCGAGCGAGCGAAGCCTCCAGGTCCCTTCGCCGTTGCCCTCGCACATCAAGTCGCCGCCCTCGCCCTCGCCCTCGCAGCCGCCGCCGATCCCCTCCCCCATCTTCCTCCCTCAAAAGCTAACCCGTCTCGCGGTGCGCCACCGCCCGTCGCTGCCGCCCCCGCCACCTCCCGTCGCGGGTAGGCGGGAGGAGCCCTGCCCGGCCATGGAGACACTGCCGGCGGCCTCCTCCTCCCCCTCACCTTCTCTCCCTTTCCCAATGGAGGGAAGGGAATGGAAGGGATCCGGCGGCAAGGGGGGGCAGCGCCCAGATCCGCGGCCGCACCGGCGGGCCGCCGTCCCTCGAGATCGTGCATGGAGGTCCGACCCGGCTGCAGCCATGGACTGAGACGCCCGAAACCCTAGCTACCCGTGGAGGTCCGACGCCTACCTCCAAGGAAAGGACGCGCGCCAGCTGCAGGCCATCTCCGGCGACCTCCGACCATGGTGCGCGCGCCTCCTTCCCTTGTCTTGTCGGTTTCTTCATGCCCCCTCCTTGTGATTCCTTTCCTTTCCTTTGTTTTCTGTGCAGGTTGCTCGGATCTGGACCAGCTGCTGCTCCTACTGCTTCAGGTGGACGAGGACGAGCCCTCCCTCATGGATGTTGCGGCTGCCTACTCCCTCCTCCTACCCCCTGGCCTGGTGTGGTGAGCTCCACCCCCTTCCCTGCACATCTCATCTTTTGATTGCAAATGGTCTGGACATAACTTGGTGGTGTTTGCTAATGTGCACGTATCCGTCCAGTTTCAACGTGTGTGCAATCAAATTGTTGGTTATTCTATGCCTCTTTTGCCAAATATAAATATAAACAATCTACTTATCCGATTGTTTGTTGGAGCAGCCCAACTTATCTGATTGTTGGTTATTCTGTTTATGTTGTTCCTTTTGGGCCTACTTCAGAACGGTCGTTGAAGCGAAATTCATGTTCATAGATCAGGGAATGAATTTGATGTGTGACGCCTGACAAAAGCCCAAGATTACAGGTACCACCTGTTCACTGTCTGTGCTCCTACATTGCAATAGGGATCTGCTGTGCTACTGTTCATGTTATTCAGATCATAGTACCTTAGGTGGTTTTCGTAATTCTACTTCGCTGGCGCATTCTGAGACGTCATTATTTTGCTTCCTTATCTGTGCAGATTCTTTGTGTCGACGTGGAATGTTGGTGGCCAATGCCCATCAAGGGGGTTAATTTAGATGACTGACTCCATTCTTCACCCCCTGCTGATATCTATGTGCTCGGATATCACTTATTACGAGGACACTAAACAAGAACGCTGGGTCTAGCATTCATGCTGGCTATCACATGCCATTCCCTGTCCCTGATCCGGTTGTGGAACTAGATGCTGATTTTAAGGTATCATTGAGAAGACATGATAGCTCATCACTTTCCACCACTATCATTCCGAAACCTTAGTCGGAGTTTAAGGGTTTCAGGAAATGATATGTTCTCACAACCAATATTGGCCCGTAGGTTTAGTGTGTGCGACCCTGTTAACATAGGAGTCAGGCCGAGCGATTTTGATAGAAATTTCAAGTGTATCGGATCACCAGTCGATGAGTATATTGAGGAGGATACAAGTAATGGAGCATATTTTTCACCATTCCCATATGGCTATGGTACTTAAACACCAATGGAAGGAGATGAAGAGCAGCCAAATACTTCTAGGTATTTTCTTTTGGCATGTACCATTAAATTTCATATGCTTGTTCTTTAAATATCTTAATATTTCTCTTTTAAATGTTAATATATTTAAAATTATCTGCAACTATTTGTGCTCAGCAGTCCTATCCTACCTTCTTGATGATGCTTCTGTTAAGTTCATGCAAAGTTCATGCAGTAAGACAAATATTGTGTTTTTACCAGGTGTCCAGGTATTGTTTGGTTGCCAGCAAACAGATGGTTGGCAGATTTCTCACAGTTTGGGTAACAGGTTAGTAGAGGAGCATATTAGTAGAGGAGCATGCAAGTTTGGAAAGTTATGTTTGTTGGCGGGATTCATTGTGCTGGTTAATTGAAGTCATAATATATCAGCAGGTATGGCATGGGATTCATTGTTCTGGTTAGATGAGATATATCATCTGGTAAATCATTGGATACATTTCAACGTATTGGATTATTTTGTTCTGAACTCTTTAGTCAGGTACCTTCCTTCTCTCAACACAACTTCAGCAACATGTTTTATATATTACAACTTCCAAGTTAATAGTAGAGATTTAATCTCAATACTTGCTTGCTTGGTGTAAGAATGTAGAAGTATGTTTTACTTTGGCTCCTAGCTGAAGACTACGGTTGGGTGTTCCAATAACTTATTTTTGGCATGGTCTTCTTTGCTACCTCTGCATGTGCGATCCTCATTATTTGTTGCTTGATTCTCTATGCAAGAATCTTGGCTCATGGTCGAACATATATGGTCACATATTTGCTCCAGGGATTTATTTTTGTCAGAGCCGATCGACAAATGATCAGCCTGAAAGTATAATTTTCTAGCTTAATACATGTCATGCAAGTATGGTTTCCTTAATGTGACTGGTAATGTAAATTTTGTGGGTCTCTCAGTTCCTATGAGCCTAATATAGTTAATTCGAAATCATGATTCTGATGGAAATGCAAAAGAAACAGAACCTGAATTAGTAGTTAATTGGATAGCATGATTCCGATGGAAATGCAAAAGAAACAGAACCAACAATAGTAGTCTACCTTAAAGCTCGAAGAATTCATGAGAAATTCTTGCTAGCATCTAGAATTGGATGCCCTCAGGAAGACTATTGTAAGTCAATTTTCATGACTGATTTGCTCATTTCCTCTAGCTGCACAATATGACATATTGCTTCTTAATTCAACACTTACTGCTACTTAGTAATAAGAGGACATGTGGGACTTTGTTTCTCGAATTGACACTCAATAGTAGAAGATGTTCATACCTAGAATAGTTGATCACAAACTGCCGTATCATGGCTTTCTAGCTTATATGTTACAGAGCAAGTGAGCAGCCTCTACTCCCCCCCCCTCTAATTAATCTCTATTTTGTAGCTTTGAATAGCTAAAAAAAGTTGATTCTGGTATATATTCATTGGCGCAAACATTAGAAGTTCTATGATATTTTTTCTTACCACATATATATGAAGGATTGTGCAGACAACTTGCAGCGTTGGAATCAACATCTGGGAACAATGCATGGACATTTAGATATATATTTTTAGCATTCTTCAAGATCTTGACTTAATTTCTTTTTACACTGTTAAATAATAAAAGTAACAAAATGTTGTACAATAGTAGTATCTGTTATGTAGTCAAGTTTACTGAAATCAAAAGAAAACCAAGAAAGGAGAGCCGAAGTTCAAGGCATGTTCAGCTCCATTGATTTCCTCTCTCAATGGAGTGTTAGTCCTCTGAATATTTTTATTCCTCTGATCTCAAACATTGTCTACACAAGAGTCGAAGCTTTGTCTGCCACTGCTCTTCAGTTCACACCGCCGATGTTGTGAGGACTGGCAGCTCTTCAGTTCATGCTGCCAATGTTGTGAGGACTGGCAGGACTTCAATGGGCGCGGAGGCTGCAACCTAGGGCGAGGGCGTCGGTGCGTTGAGATGGTGGGGCCACGTCAGTGGGAGGACGTGAGGCGGCGATGTCCACCCAGATCTATAGCCGCAACAGAAGAACAACTCAGAGAGGACGTGCAGCTCCTGTGTGTAGTAGATAAATCGCCGCCCAGATAAATCACCGGGACACTACCAAGTGTGTCGTCAGTAGGATAAAAAATCTTGAGCGTGCCTCAGGTGCGACTCTAGCTATTGAAAATCAAAGAACCTGAATACTTCCGGAGTTTGATAAGGCTTTACGGTGAGTTCTCATAGTGGTCTATGTGCACGATGGGATGCTGGTACTGCTGTTCTACTTTTACTGCTGTTGTTATTAAGCAGATTTTGTCAAAGCAATTGCTATGTGTATTAATTTGGATAGGATCAGTTAAAGTACATCTCATTAAACGGCGTTTTTTGTCGTGTGTTTTAACTTTTTATTATTAGTAGCAGTGGTTTCTATAGCTAGCCCAATGATGATCCCCACTTTAACCGACATGATGTCAAAGCTCAAGGCTATCAGTGACCATCCATATAGCTCATCAAGTCATCTTCAGATCACTAGCCCTAATGGTGTCAAGCTCAAGGATATCTAGGAGCACTCGAACCTCCTGCATGACGAAGTCACTCGATGAGGATGTGCTTACCCAGGAGAATGAACCTATTGATGCTCCCCTTGCAGCCGGAAGTATCTTGAAAGCTGGTAAAGTGGTGTGGTACTGTTTCCTCTCTTTTACCTTGATGCAAATACATCTGTGATGGTGTCCCAGCAATGCAAGTCGTCATTTAATTCACTAGCTATATAAAATGCTCAGCAAAAGATAGTTCCTATAATATTTTGTGACCAAGGAAACGTGGTGACCTTTTGGCACTTTTCATGTAGCGAAAACCTCATACATGAGCATATCCGCGATGCAAGGAGCTTTTGTGATGACTCGGAGGAGGTAGCAGGGGGAGGAAAAGAAGGGATAGGTTCCATTACGATCTTCTGTTGACACAATGGTCGTCGGTGGCGACTGGCGAGAACATGAGGACCATGGCGAGTGGCTTTGTACCAGGACTGTTTCATGCATTTGATTTTGAGGTTGGATATTGATCCCTTTTCCTAGGATTCAGGATTGTCAAATGCCTAATTGATGCTTTAATTAATTCGTTGCCTTCAGTTCGTGTAGCATACTGATAACATAATTTGGCTCATTTCGTGAATGATGTGAACTTACAGAGTAGCCATAGTACCAAATCATGTGTAGCAGGGTGTAGGGAGTCTGTAGGTTTTTTTTATATGCTAATCACTGATTGCTACCATTAGCAAGAATTTCCTTCACCACCAAAAGCACGACACGTGATAACCATTGCGCTTTCTTTCTAGAGCTGGTTTTGGGTGTACCACTATACTATACCCTACAGAGATGTCTCGTAAATAGAACAGTTCTGTCATGATGAGATGTATATTTGATGGACTTGGAGCTGTCTAATTTGGACTTGAAATTACAGTGTAAAATTTCCACATTGTATATTTTCTTTTGAGGAAGCAAGATTGCTTCCTTGTTGTCTTTCTGCTCTAGGCACAAGAATAGTGCAAGGTTGCATGTGTGGAATTAATGAAGGCAATAATCCTACACGGAGGTGCCCCTTAAACATCGTGTTGTAAACAAAATCGCATCAGTTTTTACAAGATACAAAAAACTATCAGTAGTGCGCACTTATTAGCTAGAAAATCCATATAACTTGAGAAGCTCCAAAGTTTTACTAGGTCGCCTGCAATCTAACAGTTTGTTGAGTATAATGACTATGCATGTTCATTTATGTCTTGTGAGACTACATTTTTGGTTGTTGGCTGGAGCTATCACTATGGCTGTTTTACTTTTCAATCAAATAAATTTGTATGGCCACCAAAAACTAATGACAGGTCAACAATTATCATTAGCAGCCCAGTTTAATGATCTTTTCTGATTAAAATTTCAATGGAAAGCTCATGACAGTTTGCACCCCCTTATCTGCATTTTACTTAACCTATTGCAACTATACTCTGACACTTACTAGCTATTTTTTCAGGTTACAATTAACAGACATGTATTGACCTATTGCGGCTATAGAGTATGCCTAAGCCAATGGCCAGACATCGGCTGTTCGGATCCACCCTTAAGCCGAGGCACAAGTCCATTGCGGTTGATTATTGTTTGGGGATTCAGTTTCATGGTGAGATATGATTTTCTGGATCTTGTTGTCGCTGAACTGTGATTTGTTGGTTTGGGAACTAAAGTTGGTTGCTTGCAGCAAGGGGATTCATATTGGTTGAAACCTTGAAGTTGAACATGAAGGGCACACATTTGATTTTCATTGGGTGTTGCCCTTGTTTAGCACATTAGTAGATGGTCTCTTACTGGATTATGGCAGTAGTAGTGTGGTATTGTTGTGAATTTTGTTTTCTTCTTTTACTAGACCAATTGTTTCAAAGAATTTTGAGATGCTACAATACTGATAGACATGTGGCTATCCCTTCATTTTATCAAGGATGACTATTGTTGATGAAAGGACATTTACATATTTATAGGTTGCAACCAGATCAATGACCGGTTAATCTAACACCCGGTTTTAAAGAGAGAACAAAGTAGGAAGGGTGTGTGATGGCGCTGGGGCCATGTGTTGGATATAACATGTTGGATAGTCTGGACAACCAAATTTCTCCCCTATATATGTGCTGGATTTGGGGGAGCTCTAACTGTTCAAACAGTTGGAATTTTCAAGAGCCCACTGAGAGCCTATTTGATGTCCGAACATGCCCGGGCGTACGAGGGAGAAATGAGCGCCGACCTTGGGGACAATCTTAATCATTTGTTTGATTCATGTATATGCATTGTAGCCCGTAGCAACGCACGGGCATTCTACTAGGTGAGTTGAGGCAGACAGCAAGGGCCGAGGTTGACAAATAAAATGCCATTGTGATGGTAAGCAAAATATCAGGTTCTAATTAGTGGAGGACTACAAAAGTTAAAGAGGTCTTGATGAGATGATTGACATGACATGAATAGTTAATTTGACATGTATCATGGGCACTTCTTCATTATTCAGTTGTCTCGCTTGAATTTGTGGACCAACTGGTGGACATAGTTCAGTTTTCACAGGTAGCAAAAGCTGCAAAACTGGGTGTGCTAGATTTTGTTCAAAGTGCAACTTTTATTTGATAAAGCCGATCAGGTTTACATGTGTAGATCAATGCAGTACCAACTGTAAAAGAGTTACAACGCAAGGGGAAGAGTCTCCTTTTTTGTATTACACTGGGATTGAACCTGCATGTTGCTGGGGCAACCCTCTTTTATTTTGGTCTTTAACTCTATTTTCTGGTGTATCTTTGTTTATCGAAAATAGTTGTCTGCCCTGCCCTCGACAATTTGCAGTGTGTGCACGGCATCTTATATACACTATGGCTGGCTAATTTAGATGAT
Organism: Triticum aestivum; assembly: GCF_018294505.1. Classification (NCBI taxonomy): domain Eukaryota; kingdom Viridiplantae; phylum Streptophyta; class Magnoliopsida; order Poales; family Poaceae; genus Triticum; species Triticum aestivum. Next base: position 427,328,177 of record NC_057797.1, read on the forward strand.
TACCACCTACGACCACTATCTTGCTTATTTTTCTTGTGATGGCAGCCATAAGTAGAGGGTTCAGCAAGGCATTGAGAGAGACAAGTGGCAACTTCTCTACATTTAAAAAACTATATATAGAGGGGGGGGGATAGACTTCTAGAATTTACGCCAGGTTAAGACAAGCAAATTTCAAAATATAAAAGCGTATGATTATGTGTGGACGTGATGGTGGAAGGGAACTCGAGAATTAGAAAGGTGGAGATAGTGGGTGAAGAAGTATGTCTCATTATCATCGGAATATGAATATGCTCGCATTTAGCGTCTCACCAATGAATATATATTATATGTGAGCTTATTTATCCCCTCAAAAAAATATGACCTTATTTTTATTTTAATATTGTTTATACATGTCCACTTTTGAGATCAGAGATGAAAACTAATGGCTTCCAATGATGCTTTGAAAATGCCGATTGACAAAGCTTTATGAAGGACCGGACTGAAAAATTGTCTTGTTTTAACAATCAGAAGAGATGCATACACATAATTATTCTTTATATATTTCTTGTGCATGATAATACAAAAGGTGTGTTTCTATATATATTTGTTTTTGCAGAGTATCAGAGAGATGAAGATGGATTACGATATTCAAAAAGAATTCATCGACAAGGGTGTTCAGGCTATGTTGTTGAAATGGGCCAAAAATTCACTAAGTTTTATACAACAGAAGGCCCGTGGTAACGCACGGTCATGTCACACACTGATGAATTATTGGCATGGGATAATCTCTAGCTAGCGACCACCTAGACTGTTTGCTCCATAAAGCACGTCTGCACATATATTTTGTACTGTAAGCAATTCTTTTATTCGCATTCAAAATCTAAATAGTATGGAAATCAGGAAAATTATATAGCTATTTGGGTGTATCTCTACTCCTAATGTCAGGGTTATTCTATTAACTACTGGGTTGTTGATCTACATTACGGTTTAATTCTTACACGAATTAATGTTGACTCGATTCCCCGTAGTAGGTTGAGAGGCTTCTCCTCTCATGATTTACTCTGATTAGTTTGCTTGGCTCCATGCTCCTCATGATTTCTTTGAATTTTTCTGTAGGAGCTCGATCAAAAATAACCTAAGAAAAATATGTCGTTCTTCTCTACAATGGTTGCGTGTGGAATTTGAGGAGAATCTGTGCATCAGCATCCGACTTCTTGATGTTGCTCTGATCATATTGTGTAAATATATTTCTAATAAAGCAATCGTCCGATGGTGTACATGTTAGAAATAACAAGATGTAATCATCAAGTGTGAGAGATGGCAACATCATGATGGGATGGTATGTACTGTTGTGCTCATCAATAGGTTAGTCTTTCATTCTCTTGTAGCCGGTATGTTTTTCGTTATGCAAATAATTAGAAAATATCTAATTTCTATGTACGTCCAAATATATATAAGTGGTTGTTGTAAACACTGAATTTGGATTTGTTAACGGTCGCTGCATTTGGTCTATCCCGAGCCTCTGACTGTGGATCATGTTCTTTTGATATCCGCTTGCCACGATATGTTATCTCTGGTTGTGGTTGTGGTTGGACTTCTGGTATGTGTTACCTCTAAATTTGCAGCAAATAACATTTCATTAGAGATGACTTTGCAGCAAATTGCAAATCGCGCAAATCAAGCCATCGCCGCCTCGTCGCTCTCGCCGGGAGCAACAACAACCGCCGGTCTCTTCTTAGCCGACATCTCCTCCATCCGGATGCCCTGCGGCACGAGCCACTCCGCCACCGCCTGGGACTCGACCTCCGGGAAGTTTAGGTCCGTCTTCGGCCGTTCGGCACGCCACACCGCCACGCCGTAGGCACGCGCGGCCTCATTGGCGGTGGGGTACGTGCCGAGCCACCGACGATGCCCGGCGTCGGAGAACTCCAGTCCGAAGTTCCCGGAGGGCTTCGCCCTCATGCCGAAGAAACCGGACTTGCCCTTCGGCGTCTTCTTCGGCGCCATCGGGGAGCGGGCGGCGGCCGAGCGGGGAGCGGGGCGGAGGCGGACGGAGCGGGGCGGTGGACAGACCGGAGAGGAGGCGGACGGAGCGGGGCCGGGCGGAGGATGGACCGGAGGCGGAGGCGGACGGAGAGAAGGCGGGCGGGGTCGGGGCGGGGCGGAGGCGGCCGGAGCGGAGGCGAACGCGATGGGGCAGCGCGGCGGCAGGCGGCGGCCTAGGCGGGGTGGAATCAATGGCGGTGGTCTGGATCTACGGCGGGGCGAGCCCTTGAAAAGTTAACATGTAACTCTTACAAACTATTTCAAGAGCCCGTGGCAACGCACGGGCACTCTACTAGTAGCACTAGTAGACGAATCCAAAACAATAAGGTGTGTATCAACGGCACCTCCTTGCGTGTTCCATCTCATCGTTTTTACTGTTACTGGATTGGGTAGCTCTCTCTCCTAAGGAAATATCTCCCCCAGATGCACCCTCCCTGGCGCTAGCACGCGTTCCCCTTTCTCCCTCCTCGCACGCAACCTCCTCGTCTCCAGCGCTCTCGCCTCTGCTCCACCACCCCGCGCCGCCACATCCCACACGCCGACGTCGGCCTCGCCCCAGAAATCCGCCCGCACCGCGGGTCGGCGGGTGTGGAAGATGCTCAAATTGATCGCAATCACCACCGGCGAAGAGGATGAGGACATCCTTGATATGTAGCCACGCAAGGTGGATCCCTCGTCTCGTCGAAGCCGTGAGAAGAGGAGCCCAACCCGGACGACTTCCTCCCGTCCCCCGCGGATGGTTCTGCTTCCATTGAGACGCCCAGGCCTGACAGATCTTGCTCGTCATCAGCCCAGGGCCGGGTCGGCCGGAGCAGTCGGAGAGGAGTGGCGGATGTGCGTCCTCTTAGATGCCGTCGGTCAGAGAAGGGCGGGGATGATTGGATTGCAGCGAGGGAGGAGGCCCGGCTCGGACAGTCCATGGCGCTAGCGCAATGGCTCGCCTCCTCTTCCGGCATGGCTATTGTTTTGGTCCGCGCCGTTTCTGCCTCGACGGACATTATCGTCGTAGGTACCGATGAGGGACGAGCCGCCAGCGATGGATCCCGCGAGGCCAACCTCCAGCGCCCCTTCTCCAGCTGGCCTCGGACGACCTTCTCCCGCCGGAGCTCGGTGGGTCGATGACCCGCTGGATGGGAGCCGGCATGTCCAGCCATCACCTCTGGTGCCCCGTCGCGCACCTGCCCGCCGCCAGGTGCCCGAGGGCCAAGTTGCGGGGTTGTGCGGTCGCGCTGGTCATCCCCCGTCCGCTCCAGGAAGCATCTCGCCGGGGTTGGGGTCAATCCCGGGTAGGCCTGAGGAGGAGAGAGGGCGGCCTCCATCAGTCCTCTCCGGTGAGGCCTCGAGGGGCAAGATGCTACCAAGTGCCATTTGCTTCAGTGCATTTTGTTCGATGTGAGTTCTTCCTCAGCTTCTTCTTTGGTGGATTTTTTGTTCCTGCTACAATGGACAGCCAGCGACCATGGCCTCTGAAATTTTGTCTGTTCGTGGCCTTGGAAAGCCGACACTCTGCTTCTTGTGCAGGAATCTGCAGTGCTAACAAAGAAGATGGAAAAGGTACTCCTAGAAAGTGAAAAAGAGAAGGAAACAACAATCTTGCAAAAGATTAAACAAAGAATAGCTTGCTCACAAAATTTTCCATCAGTGACATTGCTTCTCTTCACACATATAATCCGACTCGTGGAAAGTTTTTGAGCAAGCTGTTCATATTTACATAGTACATATATTAGTTACTTCTTTTAACGATATATGTGTGAAGAGAAGCATTGCCACTCATGGAAAGAGTACTTCTGTTATGTTTCTACATGTTTACATACATATATTAGTTTCTTAGGTCATGCACATTTCTTAGAAAAATTTATCTCCTTCCGCCTGTTAAGCTTTTGAATAACATGAAAGGATAGTTAAAATGCAATAGATTTCCTTATTATTCATGGCACATTGGATTCAGATAATATTTGCTTTGTTTTACTCGCTCCAAATTTAATTATTACAATTCCTTATTAAGCTAAATAGCTAATTATGTCGATATGATCTGATCTGATTCATTTATCCAAGTAAAAGAGTGCATGCTCATGTTTCCACTGATCAAGGTAAAGAATAAGTTCCGTAGACACACTGAAATCAATTTTAGAGGTTGTAAGTAGGGAGAAGATCCACTCATGTTGTGATCTATCATGATTCTGCTTGAAAGTTGTGTTCAAATGAAATTATGCATCAAATCCCCTCACACAATTGTTTTCTGCATGTTATGTGTTTAATGAGATTCCTCCAAGCCAGCTGTTCAGTGAGCCCCCCTAATTCAGTTGTTTCGGTTGGTTAGAATTGCCCTTTGATTCACTTATTGATCAATTAATTAGATTGATTTTTGAGTATGTTCATTCGGCTTATTCAAATAATCACATTCACAGGTTTAGTTTGGTTTGGTTACCCATATATACTCCATAGTTCTTTTAGTCTTGTCCGTGTTGAGAATTTCTGAAATCAAATGTACAATTCGCGTAGTTAAAAGGTATCAAAGTGATGTTTGTATGCATAGTTTCTGCCTATTGTAGCTAGAAAATTGTGACTGCAAATTTTGTCAATCATTTATAGTTCCTGCCTGTTTTCCGAACTTTTTCTAGGAAGGAATAATAGTAGGACATGCATGTGTTATTTTCCAAGACTTGTTCGAGATAAAGACCCAATGAGTCGTCGGAAACTTCCCCTGTCTCTGCAGCAGCATATGATTGTTCAGAGTGAGAGTTTGTCTGAAAATTGTTCAAAATGAGGCTCTAGCATGCTGCACACGGTGTACCAAAGGTATGGCAACTTCCATTTATATTTGTTTTTTGAGGTTAGCACGCTGCACACGTACATCTCTATGTGTAATTTTGAGACTTTGTTAGCTTGTTGATGCAACAACAGCCGAGGAAGTGACGTGTGTCTCATGTTTTTACTGGAAAACCTTCCATGAAACAACTTATTCCAGTATGTTTTTATCTTCTCCTATGATTTATATTTAGTCAAGTTTAGCCTCTGCGATGAAATTGTCTATAGTGTTAGCCTATAAAAACATAAGTTGTTCTGTTCACTTTCATAAGTGAACCACAAAGATTTCTCGCCAGAAAAAACCCATATGGATTAGTATCCCTTGGGTAAATAAGAAAAAACAATTATTTCAAGGATTTCAGTCATCCTTGCAGTTTTAGGAACTATAACAACAACTTATGTATATACTTCTATACTGTATTCTCTATACTTGAAATTTTTTTGGTGCAAAGTATCCAATATCCATGTATATCTTTTTGGCTGTGCTTATGCTCTTGAATAATAGAGCCATTTTCTTGGAAATTCACTCCTGATTTAACTCTCTTCTTTTCTGAATCAATTTAACTGTGTTGGTCATACAGTTCCCTCGGAGCAAGAGCAAATTTAACAAGGCAATACAACAAAACGTGGAGCAGCTAATGGACATCCAATCAGCTCTCAAGGCATTCGAGGAGGTACTGCTCTTTGACTGAACAACATGATCATATTTTTTTATTGAGGGAAGCATGCTCACGTGGAGGCGCCCAGAAGTTGTGTGTGGACATGTATGACGTTGGCATAGTCATATGCTGATTTTTTGAGATATCATTGTATCCTTGACTTTGACCATCAGTTGTAAATAAGCCGAGGAGCTGTACCTATAGTACCGGTGTTATTTATCCCTTGCATCAAAATGTAGAATTTTCTCACTAGATTTGCACAACATAAATATACTGTATATATTTTCTGAAGTATTTGCAATGACCAGATCTTAAGAAATGATGTGCATATTAAGGCCTAAAACTTTTATTTGCATTTACTTCCTTGGTTACTGCAATAGATCACCTGAACTGACAAAATAGTGGGTTAGCATACTTTGAAAAGAACAACACTTGAGCATATGTAGCCATGTAGGCCAACGAAGTTGCTTTCTTGATACTTTTAGATACGTGCTACCACATGCATGTTGGATTTGTGCTCTATCTAGATTTCAGTATAAGCATGTGAGAAAATAAGCCGTTTTAAATTGAGTGCCTGACATATTTTGTTTTCCACTTTGAGCTTCTGTTACAGCGAGGAACAATGGATATATCGAATAAAAAATGTAACCAGCTTTCCCCGGGTGAAGAATCCTCCACTAATAAGGAGCCTCAGGTACATCCTACTCAGGTTAGTTTTGTCGCTAAAAGACATGGTGCATTCGATAGTTCTCCATTTATCCATGGAGATAGGATAGCATGCTTTATTTCGTTTACAAATAAACTGTTGCAGAATCAATTTAATTCTGTTAGTGGGCAATCCCTCTATATTTGATACATACATCGTGGCATGCCTTTTTAGCATCATCTTCTATCATGTTATATTATTGCCTACTGCCTAACAATTTTTTGCCGAAGGGGGCAGATGACATAGGAGAGATCTACAACCAGTTTTCCTTAGGTTCTTCTGTTGACAACAAGCCTGCACAACAACATGCTCGCGCACACCGCAACCATAGAGATATACCGCGACACATACCAGGTCAGTGACTGACATATCATCTATTTCACCCTTCAAATGCATCATCTTCTTCCTCGCCCCCCTTTTCAGGGCGATCAGAAGGGCAAGATCTGCATTTTTATATTTTCCATTACAGTTGGTCATAAATTTTTACTTTGTTTTGCCAGGAGAGTTGTGCTTCATGTAGCTATTACAGCAGGATAATTGTATGCTTGTGTTGAAGAAGAGGTTATACCAACCGAGGCCAAGTGCACTGAACTTACCCATGCCTCATATAGATGGCTATTCTAAATTGGATGCCCTTGTTTCCAGATTTCTCTTCGTTTCCTGATTTTGTTAATTTTCAACTATTTCACATTGCCATGCACGTTTGAGGCTCAAATGTGGAGACCTCTCCTCCAGGGGACAACATCACAATGTATTTTCATAGAATACTTATGTAGGTCTTCTCCTCTCGGAAGTATTAACATTCTTCGTTCTTCAAGTGAGTTTTCATATGCTTGAGGTTGTGGGAAGAAAACGTGCTGTAATATCTGAAAGATATGTAAATAGTTCAAGCAATTCAAAGATATCACTAATATAAATAAATAAATAAATAAATATACATATATGTTGTATACAACTCTATTATGAAATATACATTTTGACTTGTGAGTAGAGTCCTTTCTTTAGTCAATTAGACATGGACATCAAATAACTAAGCGAAATTAGCATGACCATGTATCAGTTAGCACGTGGATTGATGAAGTGGGGGTATGGTCGCACATGTTTGTTCATATGTACATGTTGGGTTCAGGGAGGGCAAAACTTAAGGTTTCTTCATTTAAGATGGCTCCTTTCTTTTCTTTCATAAATCTCTCTTGTTTTCATATTTGTGTATATTTTCCATCATCAAAACAGGCTTCACAATTCCTTGATTTCATGGCTAATGGGGTTGCATGCTGTAAAAATCAGCCGAAGTACATATTGTACTCTCATTCTTAGTCTTGTTTCGTGTGGAATTACAGAGAGCGGTCGGTGCAGATGTGGCTTATAAAGTTTTATACTTCAAATCCAGTACTTCATAAAAAAATTCAAAGTGTGCATAGGTTTATTGTTTTGTGTTGTATTCCTGGACTTGGTGTGGTACGAGCTGCTGAATTTTTTTTGGTTTTTGGTTTGGCTGTACCTGCAAATTTTTTGGCATGTTTAGCACTTTAGTTATGCTTCTTGAGTAGCATTGGAATGGTTCTCAGACTACTTTCTTCTATGACAGACTTGGCAAGAAAGGCGGCAGCTGACGAAAGGAGGACACCACCAAGATGAGCGAGACCGTGCCAACGGACTCAGGTGTGCCCTTGTTGGTGGTTTCAGTTTGATAATTCTCATTACTTCTCTCTATTTATGGGAATTTTGTTTGTCATTGCATTATCGAATACGTGCAAGCAGGATGAAAAGCACCGACCAACGGCGCATCATCCACAGAAGCGGCCAGCATGGGGCTAAGCCTGCCATTCCTCCGCGTCAATGAACAACAGGACCTAAGATAGCCGAGGTGCGCTCCTGCAAGAGATGAGGGAGCAGCTGGTGGTCCGGATGGCGAAGATCAGGTCAACGTCGGCTGCTTTCCTGTGCCATTGCCACATTTCAGCTGAACATGCTCGGACGGGCATGGCGCCGGCGCCATTTCTTCATCTTCTCTGGAGCCACACCATTTCTGCAGGATAAGCGAGTTGGAGGAAGATGGGAGATGAGTCGCTTACTCACTGACAGAAAATCATTTGGGCAGAACCTCCTTTTCACGAGAGATGATTGATTGTTTTTCCACCTTCGCTTTTGTGCCCCATGTGTTGCTTGTGAACCACTGTTGTTTATGTCGTCGGTCATGTAAACTATAAGGACATATTAATATAATATGACTCCTAAGCCACTTCCTTTTAACACTGTGAAGTACATTCAGCAACGTGGAAAGGGCGCATCCAACCTGGCACCGTCCAACTATCTATCAGGCGGCGCGCCGTGGCGCGCCCCAACCGCTAGTAGAGGAGTAAAGTCTTTGGAACGCTTGGAGGTCAACGTCTCCATCACCCGTGCAGATCGCGCAAGCTAGGACGCGGCCAACAGACTCTGCACCTGCTACTCGCCAGCCATCTCTCCTATTCATTTCTTCTACTTGTAGATTGCACTTTTTAACTGAAATTGGTAATCCCAAGGACAAGGCAACTCCAAGTGAAAATCGAGATTTCAGGTATGTAGTTGTATAACTTAACTAGAGACAGTGCAGTGAAGCATGAACTACATTCAGACGCATGGCAGAAAGCCAAAACACGCACTGGCAAGACGGTGATCACGTGCAAAATGCATGCACGCAGCTTCATACAGTACAGTAGCTCGCACGCAGTTTCTTTGCTTCCTTCATTCATACGGCAAGCCTATGCCAATTAGTACCCGCAACAGGAATACATACATACAGCAACCAAACAAAACTGCATTCCCTGCTTTGAATTGAAACATCCCCGTATCCGTATGCATGCGCTGGGTTCAGATTCCTGCTGCACAGCAAGCCTGCATCACAGCCCATCTCTCTTCTCAATCAGATTACATGTAAAGCTATTCATTCATCAGGGCATAAAAGTACAGGAAATGCCTTCACTGCTCGGCAACAGACTCTGCTCAACAATTGAGACAACATGGACAGAGCAAAAAACCTAGGGCCCCAACAGGTTGTGTGTCCGCCTGCATATGAACGGAATCATTGTTATATTGCTATCAATTAGGCAACATAAACACTAATGAATCCGCCATAATGACGACGATGAACGACAAGTGGTTTAACAGCGGCATCATACATAAGCCACTCAACATTCAGGGCTAAAGAGGGAAATACGTAGGAAATATCCAAGTAGAGAGCATTATACAAGAAACAACTCGCGGCCGCAGTTCCTACACAACACCAAGAGGACCAGCTAACAGAGCCTAATATTCACACGGCCCGGTTACGGATTCAACCTAAGCCGTAGCTTGCATTTGGGGCATCAAGGCTGCTGCCAAAGGGGATCTCAACTCTTTCCTTCACAACGCAGTGCGCCCGGCCATCTCCTCCAAGCACCATTACCTTCCCAGGAGGGCACTGTAGAGTAGGAGGAACCTGCTCTTTTGCACCAGCCGCCTCTTTACCCAACAGACCTGCAATGTCCAGTTTTATGCCGCTCCTCCCTATTGTGGGCTCGTAGCCAGCAGCCTTCATGATTGATATGGCGCCCACAATCATGACCGCTGTTTTAGCCATCCATCCGATCAAAGATCTGATCCCTCCTGATGAATTACGGCTTGATGTGCCAGGGATTCTGTTTTGCGTCCTGTTCGTCCTTGTGCTATCTTCAGTCATTCCATCAGAACGCAGTCCGTTGTGCAGGCACTTGGGCTTGGACACGTAGTTTGCAGGATAGAGATCATCGAGCACAAATGAATTGGTGACATGGCCCGAGTAAGGAGGTAGGATGAGACCATCATCATTTTCGATTTTTTCACCAGCAAATGCAGCAGCCTCATGGATTGCTTCACAGTCCTCTCCCTTGTATTCTTTCAGCTTGTTAAGGAGAGATGTTCGACTCCGATCAATCTGGCTCAGGACAGTTTCTCGTTCATATCTTTGTTGGTGTTGGAGGTCCTGGCAGTGGCAATAAGGTGGTAAGCTACTTATTTTCCAAAACAGAAACATGTACTCCCTCCGTCCGGGGTTATTGGGCCCCCTCTTATTTTGGGTTAATATAACCTATGAATTTAACTAATAAAATATAAACTATATGTTACAAAAATTATATCATCGGAAAACTCTTTCAAATACAAATCCAACAATGTGCCTTTTGTAGCATATACTTTATATTTTATTTGTCATACAGATGGTCAAAGTCTGGCTCAAAATACTTAGGGGCCCAATAAACCGGGACGGAGTTAGTAAGCTTTGTGCACAAAATGGTACTCCCTCCGTAAGGAAATATAAGAGCGTTTAGATCACTACTTTTGTGATCTAGATGCTCTTATATTTCTTTACGGAGGGAGTATCAAGCTAAGAACACCATATGCCTGGTACAGTTACTGATGTCCAAAAGAAAATACTCCCTCCAATCCATATTAATTGTTGCTGATTTAGTACAAGTTGTACTAAACCAACGATAATTAATATGGATCCAAGGGTGTACTAATTTCTTGAGGCAAGTGTCATCCAATGGGCTCACATATAGCAGTAGTAATGTAAGTACTTCGCACGTTTGATACCCTTTGGGTTATTGTGCGTAAATGTGTTTATGTCATTATCTTAAACTAAGCATTTTGTACAATAAGGTCAGAAACTCGGCAACATTTTACAGTTTAGTGAGCACGAAGCAGAAATTTTCATCTCAATGGATGATTGTGTCTCTTAGCAGAATGACCTTCCTTTTTGTGCTAACATAGGAAAATTCCATACAGTTCTTAACAGTTGATATTCCATGCAAGAAGAAACGCATAGGCAAATTTCCATATGATGGAATACCAGTTTTTTTCACAAAAAACAGAAGAAAAGCATGCGAGCTTGTGCTACAAGGAATGCGCAGATGTGCTGGCCACTGATACTTCCCATAAGCTACAGTAAGCAAAGTGAAAATTATCTCTCTTTGTAAACCACGCAGTGTAACATACATTTGACATTTTTCATTTGTGTTCACTCAGTAATCTCTACCTATTTCTTGTCGCAAAATGCGTTTTAATACAATCTGTACCTTACCCACAATTAGTTAACCAGCAATCCTGTTCCTGAGAATCACAGAATCCATCTTACACTACCCCTTTTTGCTCTAGTCCAATGCCAAATGAGGCTGGAATTGGATGCAGCCACCAGGCAATGAACAACTAATTAGGGCTATCAATCTTTTCCTCTGTCTGTAACATCATGCTAAGCAAGCGTAGATTTGGTTCCTCACGAAAATACAGTAAGACGTTGAACAAAAATGCAGTAATTGAACCCCAAACCTACCATATGATCATATCAACTCCAGCTCGTGGCACAAAACAATAACTATAGGCACAACAGCAGGCTAGCAGAGCAACAATAAAAAAACCATCTTTATGGAATGACCAACCAGGAATAGGAACCGGACCTGCAGGGAGGCGAGCTGCCGCTCGAGCGACTCGAGCGCGTCGTTGATGCCTACCAGGCTCTCCACCTCCACCTCCTCTTCCTCCTCCTCTCCGCCGTCGTCCTCCTCCCCGGCACCCAGCCGCGGCGGTGGCCGTGCGGCGGCAGCGCAGGCGGAGATCCTGGAGCGAAGGTCGGAGGCGCGGGCGAGGACGAGGCCGATCTCCTCCTCCCCTTCCATGGCTTTCGCTGGCGGTGCGAGGGGTGCAGAACCCTGGCTAACCCCCCCAACCCGCTGCTGGCGGCGAGCAGTGGAAGCTGCAATCTTGCACTTCGCGGCGAGTCTTGTGTTCGTTTTTTTTTGAGACAAGAGTCTTGTGTTCGTGGCTACGAGAGAGACTGACGGAGGCGTATCCGAAGAATTTTGTCTTTTGTTCTCTCGAACTACCTGACTCGCCTTGGGCCTTGTTATGCTCAACTGGGTGGCCCAGATCAGGTACTGAAGTTCTCATGGGCTAGGCCTTCTCATGGGCAATCCCTATATGGCGCCTAGGTCGCTCCCTATCCACATAGCGGGTACCCCGAAATCACTATTTTTTTTTCAAGGAACCGAAATCACTAATTAAGGAGTATTTCTTTCAAAAATCACTCCCACCTTCTCAAGTTATGACAAGGGCGCGCTGCATGTGCGCCACTTGCCGTAACATGTGAGTTTTCCTTTTTCATATATCTGTTTATTCAAAACGTTTTATCTCTTAAAGTGTGCGTCTAAATCTCGAACCATTTTCATCGTTGGATTCCTCACGTCGAGATCTTCAAAACTAAATACAATGTTGGTAGGTTTTGACGAAAAAAATTCACAAAAAACGGACGATAAAACCGAACCGGAAGCATGCTTTTTTTCCTTTCCGGAAGCCGTTTCAAAAAGGCACGACCATGCATCTCACGAAGCAAATCCGTACCTCTCGAGAAAGCAAAACCATGCCTGTCAATGAAGAAAAAAAGAAAAATGTGTTTTTTCGTTTCTGAAAGGCACAACCGTGCCTCTCGTGAAAGCAAAACGGTGCCTCTCACAAAAGAAAAGAGGAGAAAACATGTTTTCTCGTTTCCAAGAGGCATGGCCGCGCCTCTCACGGAAGCAAAAATGTGCCTCTCATAGAAGAAAAAAAGGAAAACATACATTTTTTCATTTTCGGGAGGCACGACGCCGTGCCTCTCGCGGAAGCAAAACCATACCCGAGTAAAGCACATTTTTCGTGAAAAAATCAATTTTTTTGTCAAAAAGTTAAGGAAGACCGGTGAAAAACCGAAAAGTCAAAAAATTATTCAGAAAACCCCTATCTAAAAAGCCAAAAACACGTGCAAAACATAAAATTTAAAAAATTTGGGAAGAGCGCCCAAAGCGCAACACGTGGCTCTGAGCCCACCCAATGTGATTGTTGGGGAGGCTCCAGAAGGACAACTCATTAACTAGTTGATCTCCGTACCCACCCCCCTCCAGCGCTGGAATTTCTATGGGCCGACTCATTTTCGGGATTCATCCCAACCGGTTTTGGAACGTTCTAGATCCTTTCTTGAACCGGTTTTTTATGGTTTCTTTTTTCTTTTGCTTTTTTATGCTTTTCCTTTTTGTTCCTGCTTTCACTTTGTTTTTTCATTTTTATTCTTATTTTTTCAATTTGCGGTAATCTTTTAAGTTCATGAATTTTTTATTCTTTTTTGTTTAATTTTATTTTTGCAAAAATATTTTTTCAAATTCATGCAATTTTTTGAAATCATGAATACTTTTCAAATACGTGAGCTTTTTTTTGAACTTATGTACTTTTTCACCTTTATGCGAATTTTCTTTTTAAATTCACAAATACTTTTTTGTTCGTGGAATTCAAAAAATGTTCATCAATAGAAAATGTTCAACAATTTAAAAAATCTTCATCAAATCCAATTTTGTTCATCGGATTTAAACAATGTTTATCAAAATTCAAAATTTGTTCATCAAATTGAAAAAATGTTCATCAAATTCCAAATTTATTCGTAGATTTTCAGAAAATTTTCATCAAATTCAAAAAAATTACATCCATTTTTTAGAAAAAATCTTGAATACAATTTTTGTTTATCAAGTTCAAAAAATGATCATCAAATACAAAACAATGTTTGTCATTATTAGAAAGTTCTCGTAAAAATTGCTCATCGAAATAAAAACAGTTCATTATTTTGAAACTGTGAACATTTTTTGAATTCAAGAACTATTTTTTAATTTGGTGAATGTATTTTTAATCCGTGAGCTTTTATCATTTCCTGATTTTTTTATAATCATGAACAATTTTTGAATTCATGGGCATTCACAATTTGCAACTTTTTTATATATTATTTTTAAAAAGGAAAAAAGTTAAAACAAAGAAATGCAAAAACAAAACATAAGGTGTTTGCCGCCCCGCACATGGGCTGGCGCAAGAGGGGCACGGTGGGAGGGGGTGCGCGCTCGCTGGTTCATAGCACGTACAACGCGGAATAGGAGCTTCCCTTCTCATGCACCGCCACATTTCTGATCTGTAGTATACTACTCTAAAAAATGTAGTATACTATATATTATATTTTTTTCTCACCATTTCTCACCAAAAAAAACTTAATACTATTGACCGTCCATCTGATCAGAAACTACTTGAATGGATATGATGACTAGCAAAAGAACCCATGTGTTATGACAAGAGAGAAAAAAATATACCACACTCCCGTAATCTAAGAACAATGACTCAAGACCCTAATAGGTCCACATCTTTTATTTCAATATGGCGTTAGCAAAAGAACCTGCTCATTGCAACAGGAGAGAAAAGATATCACACAACCCTAATCTAATAATCATGAGTCAAGACCCCAATAGGTCCGGGTGCATCTCACATGTGTTATGGCTTATCCTCCTTCCTCCTTGCTGACATTTGTCGTCTCCGATGTGGTTTTCATGAGGTGTTGATTTTCAATCCGGATCTACACCGGTACAAAAAAGACAGGTCATGTGATATTGATTAAGATTGCACCACAAATAGCATCTTAAATATGTTTAACAGGTAAAACAACATTATATCAGATTCTACACATTTTTCTAATCATTTTTCATATATAACATGTCAAAATTAAAGTTAGGATTTAAAAGATATGGATATTTTTAAAAAGCATTTTAATCAGCCCATGGATTGTGGTTTATTAAACAAATAGCACGGGGTTTCATGCAAAATCCAAAAGGTTTTTTTGGACTCACTTAAAGCAGGAGCACAGGTTGACTAAACGAAAGATTAGGGGTGTTTCTGCAAAAATGAAACCTTTTTCTACACCCACTTAAAAAGAACTGCATGTTGATTTTAATAAACTACAAGGGGTTTCTGTAAAAGGTGTGATGGACGGGCAGAAGCATGAATCCCTTTATTAGTAGGTATACATGTGTACCTTACTCTGATACATATGATACATGATAAACCATGAGACATGAGATGCCCACCTGCATGAGTGCATGGGCGAGAAATGCAGAAATAATATCATGACTTGTGTTCATTCAGTCTATAACTTTATGAGGTTTAATGGGACAATTAAAAATATTCTGAGGATTTATGAGGAGGGAACAAGACAATTATTGAGTTATGATAAGTGATGTTTTTTTTGGAAGAGATACACTCTCGAAAATCAAGTGGCCACTATGGCAATATTAAAAATTACAACTAATTGTTTTGATGATAAATATTTGGGCTTATCAGTGCCAATTGGAAGAATGAAGGCGGGAAAGTTTCAATCAATCAAAGATAGAGGTTTGAGAAGGCTTTAGGGCTGGATTGAAAAATATGCTTGGTGGAAAGGAAATTCAATTCAAATCAGTTATACAGGCTCTTCCGGTCTATGCTATGGTTTAAATTTCTGGCTTCTATTTGTGAGTAATTGTCTCAGATTATTCAAAAAATGGTGGGGAGATGAATAAAATAGAAAGAAAACTCATTTGGTTGGCCTGGGATAAACCAACAAGACCTAAATGCAAAGGAGGTATAGGTTTTCGGGATTACTAGTTATTTAAGTAGATGGTGCCCCACACGTTGTTGCGGGGATATTTTATAATATTTCAATGAGATTTTGGTTATATGAAACATCAATATTTGAAATGATAGTTTTTTAAAGTATATAAAATTAAATCTAAATAGTATAATAAAATGGAATTTCACATGCATGCATGTTTGCATGTTGAAGTGGATTTTTAATATGCATAGTTGCATGTTGAGGTGGACTTTTTCTATGCATGTTGAATGATGAGGTGGCATGCTTGCATGTTGAGAGAAATATGTTAGTGGGGGCTAGCTATTTAGATATGGAAGATGATGCTCTTTTGTCAAAACAGGCTTGACATTTATTGGTAAAACTGGGTTCGCTTTGTGCAAAATTAATAAAGGCTAAATATTATCCTCAGGGGCATCTACTTGACAAGGTCTTTCGGTAGTCAACTTCAGCGACTTGGCAGGGTATTATGCATGACCCAAAACGTCTTTTAAAGGGGGTTATTTGGAGAGTGACAGATAGATCATATATAAATATTTGGAGAGATAATTGGATCCTCAAGAGTTCTATCCTAAAAGTATCGGCTAAAAAGAATAGAACCAAGATCAAAGTGGGTGTCTGATTTATTTGTTAGTGGGACAAGGAGATGAGTTGTGAATTTAATCTCATATTTGTTTCTTCCCCATGATGTTGATGCGATTATAAATATGTTATCCAATCGTCGGGGGACGACGATTTTGTTGTGTGGCACTATAAGAAGAACGATATGTTCTCTATAAAAAGTGTATAAGTTGGCGATGAAGCTTAAGGAGAATAAGAGAGATTATGGGCAATCTAGCAATGATGTGAACGTGGAATATCATATGGAAGGCTAATGTCCCTCGGAAAATAAGAATTTATGCTTGTTGTGTCGCGTCTAATTGCATGGTGGTCTAGATCAATAGGCTACCTCGGTTATGTGCTCTATCTGTGGGGTGGAAGACGAAAGTATTTTTCATGCTTTGGTGATTTGTCCTAAGACAAGGGCTTTGCGCATGGAGTTGAGAGAAATTTGGAATATTTCGAGGGAATAGCTTTTCAGTTTTTCTGGCCAGATTGGTTGCTTATCTTGCTGGATCAATTAAGCTCTCTGATTTATGAGCAAGTCATTTTCATCTTTCGAAGAGCTTGGCAATTAAGGAATGATCTGAATTCTGGTAAGGGTAAGGAATCTATCTCCGTCTCTCCTAATTATTTGGAAAACTATTGGTTATTCTCATCTTGCCAATCCAATGCAAAGTTGGCCCCTAACTTCAAAGGCAAGAGAGTTGTGGTTGTTTTTTTTAAAAGGAGGATTACCCCAACCTCTGCATCAGGCGACGCACACAACCATTTTATTAATCAAAGTAGCAGCAACGTATGAAGTTCGACACAAAGGCACAAACAAGTCTTAATAAAAAGGAAAAATTGCAACAACCAGCGGAAATAGGGTGAAATGACTAGACACATATTCTATTGTTGGACCGCCGTCCAAACCGATTTTATCTATCCCGTGCTACCGTCTCCTAATGGTTGCACCCTAGGCCATAAGCTCCGTGTGATCCGCATGTCTAAGTGATGACCATGTACGGATCCATCCAGATGACCGGAAGATGACCTGCAAAAAAATTGTGATTGTTTGTTTGTTAAATGTGACGGTATTTCAACAGTTTCATATAGCCCAAAGTAATGCACACACTCTGACTCGAACATGCACCGTTGTTTTAGGCTCTATCTCATTAACCATGTCCCAAATAACCTAGAGATGCTATTGGGAGGTCATACATTAACAGACACATGTATTGTATGCCACAATAACTTGGCTAGTGAGAATTTTAAGAATAAATGTTGGATTGATTTGTCCCGATCACAAAAGCAACACCATTTACTACCCTCCCAACTACGCTTTGTCAAGTTGTCCTTAGTCAAGATCACTCCCTTGTGCACAAACCACATAAATATCTTAATTTTCCAAATCTGCAGCAACTTTGGGATAGGACTGGTGTTTATCAAATCTACACACATAGATTTAACTGATAATACTCCAGACACTAAAAGTTTCCACTATAAGGTATCCGGTGATGGGGAACGTTGCATGAAATCAAAAAAATTCCCTGAATCACCCAAGATCTAATCTAGGAGATGCATAGCAACAAGAGTTGAGTGTGTCCATGTACCCCTGTAGACCGAAAGCGCTAGTGTCGTAACGTGGTTGATGTGGTTGTACTCGTCGTGATCTAATCTAATCTAGTGCCAAATGGACGGCACCTCCGAGTTTAGCACACGTACAGCTCGGCCGCGTACTCTCCTTCTTTATCCAGCAAGCGAGGGTGAGGAGGTAGATGAGATCTGAACCAACACGATGGTGTGGTGGTGGTAATGGCATCGGAACACCGACAGGGCTTCGCCAAGCACTGACGGATCGAGGTGGAGGCTTATCGAGAGAGAGAGAGAGAGAGAGAGAGAGAGAGAGGAGAGAGAATGCTTGGGTTTGGTGTGTACAACCCTTGCGCCCCCTCCATCGGTGTCAAAACTAGCGGATCTTGGGTAGGGGGTCCCGAGCTGTGGATCTAGGATCAATGGGGAACAAGGGACGATGAACACACTATTTACCCAGGTTCGGGCCCTCTCAAAGAGGTAAAACCCTACGTCTTGCTTGATTGTATTGGATGTATAATATGGTTACAGAGTAGATCTACCTCGAGATCAGATGAGCTAAACCCTAAATTGATGAGGTGATGAATGTAGCTCTAGTCCTAAAGACTAAAAACCCCCAGTTTATATAGGCACCGGTAGGGTTACGGTTACATGCGATCAATTACAAAGAAAGGAAGATCCTGCCTAATCTTGACTTGGAGGACACATCACGGCTCCGAAGATTCCTTATCCGGTCATGGATCCGCACTCCATCTCGGCCATCGACCGGGCCCAAACATAATAGGCCGGCAGCCCGAGGACCCCTTAATCCAGGACTCTGTCAGTAGCCCTCAAATCCACCTCCAACGATAGGGTTTGTGTCTGGCATCCGCACACTTCATGGTCTTCGGCTTGCGAGGCGAGTTCTTCATCATGTGATAACTCACAAGTATAGGGGACCGCAACAGTTTTCGAGGGTAGAGTATTCAACCCAAATTTATCGATTCGACAGAAGGGGAGCCAAAGAATATTCTCAAGTATTAAAAGCTGAGTTATCAATTCAACCACACCTGAAAGACTTAATATCTGCAGCAAAGTATTTAGTAGCAAAGTTGTATGGAAGTAACGATAATGGTAGCAAAAGTAGCAGTAGCAGTTTTGTAGAGATTGTAACAGCAGTAGCAACGAAAGTAACTTAGCAAAAATCAATATATAAAAAGCTCGTAGGCAATGGATTGACAATGATAATTGTGTTGGATGATATTCATCATGTAGCAGTCATAACCTCGGGTGACACAGAACTAGCTCCAATTCATCAATATAATGTAGGCATGTATTCCGTATATAGTCATACATGCTTATGGAAAAGAACTTGCATGACATATTTTGTCCTACCCTCCCGTGGCAGCGGGGTCCTAATGGAAACTAAGGGATATTAAGGCCTCCTTTTAATAGAGAATCGGAACAAAGCATTAGCACTCAGTGAATACATGAAATCCTCAAACTACGGTAATCACCAAAAAGAATCCCAATTGTTGTCACCTTGGGGTATGCGGATCATAACTCATAATAAGTGTCTACAACTTGCAAGATAGGATCAAGAACACAAATATATTCATGAAAACATAATAGGTTCAGATCTGAAATCATGGCACTCGGGCCCTAGTGACAAGCATTAAGCATAGCAAAGTCGTAGCAACGTTAATCTCAGAACATAGTGGATACTAGGGATCAAACCCTAATAAAACTAACTCGATTACATGATAAATCTCATCCAACCCATCACTGTCCAGCAAGCCTACGATGGAATTACCCACGCATGGCGGTGAGCATCCTAAAATTGGTGATGGAGGAAGGTTGGTAATGATGATGAATCCACCTCTCCGGAGCCCCGAACGGACTCCAGATCAGCCCTCCCGATGAACAATAGGAGGAGGAGGCGGCTCCGTATCGTAAAACGCGATGGATCCTCTCCTTGATTTTTTCTCTCTGAATAGGGTAATATAGAGTTGGAGTTGAGGTCAGAGGAGGTCCAGGGGCCCCACAATCCCTCTAGGCGCGCACCAAGGGGGGCTCCCCCAGGCTTGTGGCCTCTAGGCGGACCCCCTCTGGTTGATTCTTTCTCCAATATTTTTATATATTCCAAAAATATTCTCCGTAAATTTTCAGGTCAATCCGACAACTTTTATTTCTGCACAAAAAAACACCATGGCAATTCTACTCAAAAAACGTCAGTCCGGGTTAGTTCCATTCGAATCATGCAAGTTAGAGTCCAAAATAAGGGCAAAAGAGTTTGAAAAAGTAGATACGATGGAGACGTATCAACTCCCCCAAGCTTAACGCATTGCTTGTCCTCAAGCAATTCAGTTGATAAATTGAAAGTGACAAAGAAAAACTTTTACAAACCCGGTTTGATCTTATTGTTGCAAATATGTATAGCCAGCATTCAGGTTTTCAGCAAAGATTATGAACTAATCATATTCGCAATAAAATTTAGGTCTCACATTTACTCATATCAATAGCATAATTAACTAGCGAGCAATAATAATGAATCTCGTATGGCAACACTTTTTGAAAATAATCATGATATGATATGACAAAATGGTATCTCGCTAGCCCTTTCCGAGACCGCAAAACATAAATGCAGAGCACCCCTGAAGATCAAGGACTGACTAGACATTATAATTCATGGAAGAGAGATCCAGTCACACTCATACTCAATATCAATTAATAGCAAAGCATACAAATGATAGTGGTGCTCTTTAATTGGTGCTTTTTTGTAAGAGGATGATGACTCGGCAATAAAAGTAAATAGATAGGCCCTTCGCAGAGGGAAGCATGGATTTGTAGAGGTGCCAGAGCTTGAGCTTTAAAACAGAGATAAATATAATTTTGAGCAGTATGCTTTCATTGTCAACATAACAACCAAGAGATCTTGGTATCTTCCATGCCAGATACATTATAGGTGGTTCCAAAATAGAGTGGTAAAGTTTTTACTCCCCCTCCACCAACAAGCACACTCCACGGCTGATCCGAAACAACGGGTACCGTCCATACCAACAACAATCCTGGGGGAGTTCTGTTTGAAATTATATTTTAATTTGGTTTGACCATGGAACTAGGCATCCCGAATACCAGCCACTTTCTTGTGAATGACAAGTGAATAAACACTCATCGTGAGAATAACCCACACCTAGCATGGAAGATGCTGACACCCCCAATCGCTACATGAGCGATTCAGGCATACAAAACAGATTATTATTTGAAGGTTTAGAGTTTGGGACATGCAAATTTACTTGGAACGGCAGGTAAATACCACATATAGGTAGGTATATGGAACAACTTTGGGTTTATGGAAGTTGATGCACAAGCAGTATTCCCGCTTAGTACAAGTGAAGGCTAGCAAAAGATTGAGGAGCGACCAACTAGACAGCGACAAAGGTCATAAACATGCATTGAGATTAACCAACATTGAGTGCAAGCATGACTAGGATATAAATCACCATGAACATAAATATCGTGGAGACTATGTTGTTTTTGTTTCAACTACATGCATGAACATGTGCCAAGTCAAGCCACTCGAATCATTCAAGGGAGGATACCATCCTACATCACAACCATTTTAAAAGCATGTCGGCACACAAGGTAAATCAATATCATTTCCTAGCCGATTAAGCATGGCATGAGTAACTATAATATCTAATTGTCATTGCAAACATGTTTCATTCATAATGAGCTGAATCAAGAACGATGAACTAATCATATTTACAAAAACAAAATAGGTCGAGCTCGTACCAGCTTTTCTCCATCTCAATCATTTCAACATATACCATCATTATTGCCTTTCACTTGCACGACCGAACGGTGTGGATAATAATAAGAGTGAACGTGCATTGGACTAAGCTGAAATCTACAAACATTTATTCAAAGGAGAAGACAAGGTAATATGGGCTCTGTGTTAGATCAACAATAATGCATATGAGATCCACTCAACATTTTCATCATGGACTTCTCCTCTCGACCCAAAGAAAAAGAAAAGAATTTCAAAGAAACACACTGAAATATTTTTTTGAAGTTTTTATTTTTCTGAAGAAAGCAAAACAAGAACGAGAAAACTATTTACATGGGAACGCTCCCAACAAGCAAAATAAGAATGGGAAATCTTTTTGGGTTTTCTTTTGATACTACTACTAAAAGAACTAGAAAGGAAAACTAAAAAGAAGCGACAACTAATTTTTTGGGATTTTCTCAAAGTTTTTCAAACACACAAGAAGAAAATGAGAAAAATAAACTAGCATGGATAATACAATGAAATAGTATGGACACCAACAACTAGAATGAGTGTGTGTGAATGTAATGTCGGTGAGAAATACGTACCCCCCAAGCTTAGGCTTTTGGCCTAAGTTGGTCTAGGGCCACAGCTGGCCTGGTGGATATCCAAAGTTGTAGCCGGGGTTGTACTGGGACGCGACAACCACTTCTTGGAGAGCTGCCTCGTGGAGGCGAGCGGCCTCCCCTGCTCTCTTATACTCATCTACCTCCTCTCTGGTTATGAAGTATCTCCGTTTCACCTAAAAGTCAAAGAAGGCAGGAGCGGGAAGCGTAACATAGAAGACGCGCACCCTGTCAAAGATTAGTCGGTACAGGAGGGACTGTTAGTTTCTCTCGAGAAACTAGTAGCGTATCATAGCATTATAATCAAGAAAAGAAGGTGGTAACTCAATGTCATCCTCCCTTATGGGTACCCCAAGATAATTAGGTAAACGGGTGGCATAAATCCCACCAAAGAAATCTCCATCTTTAGCATTATGATGTAACCTCCTCGCAATAATAGCCCCCAAGTTATATCGTTTATCACCCATTACAACACACTTAAGGACACTAAGATCTGATGCACAAAGGTGGCTATGATCATGTTTACCATTAATGCATCTACCTATAAAGAGAGCAAAATAATGTATGGCAGGAAAGTGAATGCTCCCTATGGTAGCTTGTGTAATATTTCTAGTTTCTCCCACAGTGATGCTAGCAAGGACATCATTATAATCAGTTTTACGAGGTTCACTATGAATGCCCCACTGTGGAATTTTGCATGCATCATTAAAATCTTCTAGGTCCATGGTAAAATATTTATCCTAAAGATCAAACAGGACATAATGAGTATTGTGCTTAGATGTAAATTCAAATCTCCGCACAAAGGAATCAGTGAGGTGATAGTACTGCCGGCACTTATCTGACACGAAGTCCTCAAGGCCAGCATTTTGTACGTATGCATCAAACTCCTTAAAACTTGCATGATCCATGAATTGATCCAACGACCACTCGCAAGGACGCACTAGAGCTTCCCTTGGTGGTTCAAGGTTCGGCTCACATATCGCGAGCCTTGGGGCTTGCTTCCTCGAGGAACCACCTTGGTAAATCTTCCTAAACATTTTTCTTTCTCTGAAAAATTTCTAAAATTTTAAGTGACTCAAAATAAAAGTGAACAAATTCCAACAAAATTGATAGCAACTACTCCCACAAGTGTCTAGAGGGGCTATATCATGCATCAAAACTACTTTGAACCATATAAATTTGACATGCAAGCTAAAAAACAAGGTCACCATAGCAGCAAAAATTTGCAATACATAAAGCACTAGAACAAAAACTAATTGGACCATTAGAGGAGTCACATACTGAAGAATAATCCCCCAAAATAGTATTGTGAATGGATCTTTTAGCTAGGAGATCAAAAATGGCAGCAAAATGAGGTAGAACACATGTTTGAGCAATGGTGGGATTTTTTCTGGAGGAAGACAAAGTGGATGGGTGCTGAAATAAGTGAGGGGGATCCATATGGGACCCACAAGCCGCCTAGGCGCGCCCTATGGGCTTGTGGCCCACTGGTGCTGCCCCTTGGTGTGTTCTCGGTGCCAAAAATTCTCAAAAATTCTAGAAAAAATCATACTAATTTTTCAGGGCATTTGGAGAACTTTTATTTTCGAGACATTTGTTATTGCATAGATAATCCAGAAAACAGGGAAATAATGGTATGTTTGTTTTATTTATTATAAATAACAGAAAGTAAAAAGAGGGTACAGAAGTTTGTGTTTACTAAATCCATCCATCTCATGCTCATCAAAAGGAATCCATTAACAAGGTTGATCAAGTCTTATTAACAAACTTCTTCTGAATGACATGAAACCGGAGAATCTTCGTATAACACTAGGTTACCTCAGAGGGATATGCATGTCCCCAACAATTCGGATATCATATTTATTTTTTACAGTAGGAAGAGGAAATTCAAAACCTCCAATAACAATAGTTGAAATTTTCCCAATAGAATTGATGCTATTAACTTGAGGTTGTTTCTTCGGAAAATGTACCGTATGCTCAATACCATTAACATGAAAAATGACATTTCCTTTGTTGCAATCAATAACAGCCCCTATAGTATTCAAAAAGTGTCTACCAAGGATGATTGACATACTGTCGTCCTCGGGAATATCAAGAATAACAAAGTCCGTTAAGATAGTAACGCTTGCAACCACGGCAGGCACATCCTCACAAATACCGATGGGTATAGCAGTTGATTTATCAGTCATCTGCAAAGAGATTTCAGTAGGTGTCAACTTATTCAAATCAAGTGTACGATACAAAGAGAAAGGCATAAGACTAACACCGGCTCCCAAATAACATAAAGTAGTTTTAACATAGTTTCTTTTAATGGAGCATGGTATAGTAGGTATTTCCGGATCTCCTAGTTTCTTTGGTATTCCACCCTTAAAAGTGTAATTAGCAAGCATGGTGGAAATTTCAGCTTCCGGTATCTTTCTTTTATTTCTAACAATTTCTTTCATATACTTAGCATAAGGAGATATTTTTAGAATATCAGTCAAACGCATACACAAAAAGACAGGTCTAAGCATTTCAACAAAGCGCTCAAATTCCTCATCAACCTTTTTCTTGGATGGTTTAGGAGGAAAGAACATGGGTTTCTGAACCCATGGTTCTCTTTCTTTACCATGTTTCCTAGCAATGAAATCACTCTTATCATAACGTTTATTCTTGGGTTGTGGGTTATCAAGATCAACAACAAGTTCAATCTCCACATCATTATCATTACTAGGTTGAACATCAACATGAAAATCATCATTAACATTATCACTAGGTTAATGTTCATCACCAGACTGTGTTTCACCATCAGAAATAGAAACATCATTTGGATTCTCAGGTGTGTCTATAAGAGGTTCACTAGAAGCATGCAAAGTCCTATCAATTTTCTTTTTGTTCTTTGAAGGACCAGATGCATCAGTATTAACTCTCTGAGAATGTTTCTCAATTCTCTTAGGATGACCTTCAGGATACAAAGGTTCTTGAGTCATTTTACCACCTCTAGTCATAATTCTAATAGCATGATCATTCATCTTATTATTCACCTCATTGAGAAAATCATTCCGTGCTTTGAGAACTTTTTCTACTTGATTTTTTACTATGGAAGCATGTTTACTAATAATCTTGAGATCATTAACAATTCTACACATATAGTCACCCAAGAAGTCAAGCATATAAGCATTATGTTTCAATTGTATACTAACATAGGCATTGAAATTTTCTTGTTTAACAATAAAGTTATCAAACTCATCCAAGCATTGACTAGCAGACTTATTATGAGGAATATCACCTTCATCAAATCTGTGGAGAGAATTTACCTCTACTACCTGTGTCGGGTTATCAAGACCATGTATTTCTTCAATAGGCGGTAAATTCTTAACATCTTCAACTTTTATACCTTTTTCTTTCATAGATTTCTTTGCCTCTTACATATCTTCAGGACTGGGAAATAGAATACCTATTTTCTTCGGAGTTGGCTCAGGAAGAATCCAATCATTATCATTACTCAATATATTATTCAATAGCACTTCAGCTTGTTCAACAGTTTGTTCCCTGAAAACACAACCAACACAACTATCTAGGTGGTCCCTAGAAGCATCGGTTAGTGAAAGGATCGATATGGTTGACTAGAGGGGGGGGGGTGAATAGGCAACTAACAATTTTTAGATTTTCTTCACCAAATTAAACTTTGCATCAAATTAGGTTGTCTAGATGTGCAACTAGGTGAGCAACCTATATGATGCAACAACAACGAACACACAAACAAGCAAGAGAAGTAACGCTAATAAGCTTGCACAAGTAAAGGTGAGAGATAACCAAGAGTGGACCCGGTGAAGACGAGGATATGTTACCGAAGTTCCTTCCTTTTGAGGGGAAGTACGTCTTCGTTAGAGCGGTGTGGAGGCACAATGCTCCCCAAAAAGCCACTAGGGCCACCGTATTCTCCTCACGCCCTCACACAATGCGAGAAGCCGTGATTCCACTATTGGTGCCTGATACGTCTCCAACGTATCTACTTTTCCAAACACTTTTGCCCTTGTTTTGGACTCTAACTTGCATGATTTAAATGGAACTAACCCGGACTGATGCTGTTTTCAGCAGAATTACCAGGGTGTTATTTATGTGCAGAAACAAACGTTCTCAGAATGACCTGAAACTTCACGGAGTCACTTTTCAGAAAATATGAAAAATACCTGCAAAAGATGAAGGCCAGGGGGCCCACCACCTCTCCACGAGGGTGGGGGGTGCGCCCCCTACCTCGTGGGCACCCTGTTGCCTCTCCGACTCCAATTCCAACTCCATATATTGTGTTTCGGGGAGAAAAAAATCAGAGAGAAGAAATCATCGCGTTTTACGATACGAAGCCACCGCCAAGCCCTAAAACCTCTCGGGAGGGCTGATCTGGAGTCCGTTCGGGACTCCGGAGAGGGGAATCCGTCGCCATCATCATCATCAACCATCCTCCATCACCAATTTCATGATGCTCACCGCTGTGTGTGAGTAATTCCATCATAGGCTTGCTGGACGGTGATGGTTTGGATGGGATCTATCATGTAATCGAGTTAGTTTTGTTAGGGTTTGATCCCTAGTGTCCACTATGTTCTGAGATTGATGTTGCTATGACTTTGCTATGCTTAATGCTTGTCACTAGGGCCCGAGTGCCATGATTTCAGATCTGAACCTATTATGTTTTCATCAATATATGAGTGTTCTTGATCCTATCTTGCAAGTCTATAGTCACCTATTATGTGTTATGATCCGTTAACCCCGAAGTGACAATAATCGGGATACTTACCGGTGATGACCGTAGTTTGAGGAGTTCTTGTATTCACTCTGTGTTAATGCTTTGTTCCGGTTCTCTATTAAAAGGAGGCCTTAATATCCCTTAGTTTCCGTAAGGACCCCGCTGCCACGGGAGGGTAGGACAAAAGATGTCACGCAAGTTCTTTCCATAAGCACGTATGACTATGTTCGGAATACATGCCTACATTATATCAATGAACTGGAGCTAGTTCTGTGTCACCCTAGGTTATGACTGTTACATGATGAACCGCATCCGGCATAATTCTCCATCACTGATCCGTTGCCTACGAGCTTTTCATATATTGTTCTTCGCTTATTTACTTTCCCGTTGCTATTGCTATCATCACTACAAAGTACCAAAAACATCACTTTTATTACTGTTACCTTTTGCTACCGTTACCACTACTATCATATTACTTTGCTACTAAACACTTTGCTGCAGATATTAAGTTTCCAGGTGTGGTTGAATTGACAACTCAGCTGCTAATACTTGAGAGTATTCTTTGGCTCCCCTTGCGTCGAATCAATAAATTTGGGTTGAATACTTTACCCTCGAAAACTGTTGCGATCCCCCTATACTTGCGGGTTATCAAGACTATTTTCTGGCGCCGTTGCCGGGGAGCATAGCTCTATTCTTTGAGTCACTTGGGATATATATATCTGCTTATCATTATGAAGAACTCAAGAGATCCAAAAACCAAGATCTATCCCTCAACTACGAGGGGAGGTAAGGAACTGCCATCTAGCTCTGCACTTGATTCACCTTCTGTTATGAGTAAGCTTGCGACACCTACACCTGCTTCTGCTATTCGTTCTGATATGTCGCATGTTATTGATGATGCCACTTCTGCTATGCATGATACTTATGATGAAACTACCTCTATGCTTGATACTACTGTGCCACTTAGTGATTTCCTTGATGAACAAATTGCTAGGGCTAGAGAAATTGAAAATATTGAATCTGATGATACTGATGAAAGTGATGATGAAGAATCACTTGTTATTCCTAAGGGTTATGTTTTTGATCAAGAAGCTTCTTTCGCTATTTTAGCTTGCAAAAATAGAAATGAACTCAAAAGGTTATTAGCTAAAAGGATTAAGCAATCTCTAAATGCTAGAATGAAACCTGACCCTGCTTTTGCTACTTTACCTATCTTTGTTACTGATAAGGATTATGAATTCACTGTTGATCCTGATATAGTTACTTTGGTTGAATCTGATCCTTTTCATGGTTATGAATCTGAAACTGTTGTGGCACATCTTACTAAATTGAATGATATAGCCACCCTGTTCACTAAAGATGAGAGAACTCGTTACTTTTATATCCTTAAAATATTTCCGTTCTCATTAAAGGGTGATGCTAAGATATGGTTCAATTCTCTTGATCCTGGTTGTGTGCGTATTCCCCAGGATATGATTTATTACTTCTCTGCTAAATATTTCCCTGCTCATAAGAAACAAGCTGCTTTAAGGGATATATATAATTTTGTGCAAATTGAAGAAGAGAGTCTCCCACAAGCTTGGGGGAGGCTTCTCCAACTACTTAATGCTTTGTCTGATCATCCTCTTAAGAAAAATGAAATACTTGATATCTTTTATAATGGACTAACCGATGCCTCCAGAGATTACCTGGATAGTTGTGCTAGTTCTGTTTTCAGGGAAAGAACACCGGATGAAGCTGAAATTCTGTTGAATAATATGTTGACAAATGAAAATAATTGGACACCTCCGGAGCCAATTCCTGATCCTATTCCTAAACCAACTCCGAAGAAGAGGGGTATTCTATTTCTCAGTCCTGAAGATATGCAAGAGGCAAAGAAATCTATGAAAGAAAAAGGTATTAAAGCTCAAGATGTTAAGAATTTACCTCCTATTGAAGAAATACATGGTCTTAATTTACCGCCTGTTGAAGAACCATATAATCCAAATCCTTCTTCTATTGAAGAAGCTCATGGTCTTGATAACCCGACACAGGTAGTAAAGGTAAATTCTCTCTATAGATATGATAAAGCTGAAATCCCATTTACTAAATTTGCTAGCCCATGCTTAGATGAGTTTGATAATTTATGGCTAAGCAAGAAGATTTTAATGCTTATTTTGGTAGACAATTGAAATACAATTCAAATATGCTTGAAAACTTGGGTGATTATATGGCTAATGTTAAAGGTGAACTTAAACTTATTAGTAAACATGCTTCTATGGTTACCACTCAAGTAGAACAAGTACTTAAAGCTCAAAATGATTTGCTCAGTGAATTGAATAATAAGAATAATGATAATGCTGTTAGAGTGGCTACTAGAACTGGTAGAATGACTTAGGAACCTTTGTATCCTGAAGGCCATCCTAAGAGAATTGAGCAAGATTCTCAGAGAAATAATATAGATGCACCTAGTTCTTCTAAAAAGAAGAAAAATAAAAATGATAGGACTTTGCATGCTTCTAGTGATCCTATTGTTGAAACACCTGAGAATCCAAATGACATTTCCATTTCTGATGCTGAAACACAATCTGGTAATGAACCTGAAACTAGTGGTAATGTTAATGATAATGTTCATAATGATGCTCAACCTAGTAATGATAATGATATAGAAATTGAACCTGCTGTTGATCTTGATAACCCACAATCAAAGAATCAACGTTATGATAAAAAATACTTTGTTGCTAGGAAACATGGTAAAGAAAGAGAGCCTTGGGTTCAGAAACCCATGCCTTTTCCTCCCAAGCCATCCAAGAAAAAGGATGATGAGGATTTTGAGCGCTTTGCTGAAATGATTAGACCTATCTTTTTGCGCATGTGATTAACTAATATGCTCAAAACCAATCCTTATGCTAAGTACATGAAAGATATCATTACCAATAAAAGAAAGATACCGGAAGCTGAAATTTCCACCATGCTTGCTAATTATACTTTTAAGGGTGGAATACCAAAGAAACTTGGAGATCCCGATGTACCAACTATACCATGCTCCATTAAAAGAAATTATGTTAAAACTGCTTTATGTGATCTTGGAGCCGGTGTTAGTGTTATGCCTCTCTCTTTATATCGTAGACTTGATTTGAATAAGTTGACACCTACTAAAATATCTTTGCAAATGGCTGATAAATCAATTGATATACCTATCGGTATTTGTGAGGACGTGCCTGTTGTAGTTGCAAACATTACTATTTTAACGGACTTTGTTATTCTTGATATTCCCGAGGACGATAGTATGTCTATTATTCTTGGAAGACCCTTTTTGAATACTGCAGGGGCTGTTATTGATTGCACTAAAGGCAATGTCACTTTTCATGTTAATGGTAATGAGCATACGATACACTTTCCGAGGAAACAACCTCAAGTTTATAGTGTCAACTCTATTGGAAAAATTCAATCGATTATATTTGGAGGTTTTGAATTTCCTCTTCCTACTGTCAAGAAGAAATATGATATTTTTATTATTAGGGATGTGCATATCCCCGTTCAAGTAACATAGTGTTATTCGAAATTTCTCCAGTTCCATGTTATTCAGAATGAGTTCGTTAAGAAGACTTGATCAACCTTGTTAGTGGATTCCTTTTGATGATCATGAGATGGATGAAACTAGAAGGCACAACCCTCTGTACCCCACTTTTACTTTCTATTATTTATATTAAATAAAATAAAAATAAATATTTTCCTGTCTGTTATCTCATTATCCGTGCAATATAAAAATACCCCAAAAATAAAAGTTGTCCAAATGCTCTGAAATTTAAATATGATTTTTTCCAGAATATTTGAGAATATTAGGCACTGAGAACACAGCAGGGGGGTCAACCACCTGCCCACGAGGGTGGAGGGCGCGCCCTACCCCCTGGGCGCGCCCCTTGCCTCGTGGGCCCACGGTGGCCCTCCTCCACTTATCCTTTCACCCATACACTTCTTCTTACTCCCACAAACACGAATAACCAGCTCAAACCCGAGTCCAAGCTCGTTTTGCTGTCATTTTCGATCCCCTTGCTCAAAGCACCTCTCACAAAACTGCTTGGGGAGATTGTTCCTTGGTATGTGACTCCTCCATTGGTCCAATTAGTTTTTGTTCTAGTGCTTTATTCATTGCAATTTTTTGCTGCTTAGGTGACCCTATTCTTGAGCTTGCATGTCAAATTTATATGGTCAAAAGTAGTTTTGATGCATGATATAGGCCCTAGGCACTTGTAGGAGTAGTTTCTATCAATATTATTGAGTTTGGTTTACTTTTATTTTGAAGTTACTAAAAATTTCAGAATTTTTCAGAAAATGACAAGGAGACTATTGAGGGGCTCATCGAGCCAAAGCTCGAAGGAAAAGGCACCAAAGCCTAAGTATAATTTGCCACACACCGTGGAGATTCGGGCGTGTGAATGGCCTTCCAATGATTTCTTGAGAGCAGCCGGTATTTATGAAGATTTTCATGAATTGTCTAAGAATGCAGGCCTCACCGCTTTCCTCCATGACCAATGCAATCAGTATCTCTTACTCACAAATACCTTTGTGCAAAACTTTCATTTCCATTCTAGGAACTCGCCACCTACGTTGGAGTTTCATTTATATGATGAGCATAAGGAGATGTCACTTTATGATTTTTGTCGGATTTGTTTAGTCCCTTTTGAGGGCAAGACAGAAGAACCACATCATGATGATGTGGAGGGGTTTATTGATACTATCACTGTAGGGGAAACAAGGAAGGTTTTCGATGCACGCATCACTAGCATACATTTTCCTATTTTATGTTACTTTGCATTATTTGCTAGTCGTTGCTTAATTGGTCGCGGAAACTGTGGAAACGTTAGTATCCCTAATATTATTATTCTGCTCCACGGTTTATACAGTGATAACACTTTTAGTATGGGCGGTATTATTGCCAAACGGTTAAGTCTGTACCGTACGAAGGGCCCCATCTTTGGAGGCATCTATGCTTCACGCCTAGCTGCACATTTTAACATACCTATTAGGCATTTTGAGAAGGAAGAAAAGGTGCTGCCTCGTGTTTATCTAGATTATAAAAGTATGGTAGCACATGATTTTATTGTTAAGAATAGGGAAGGAGAGCTTAAATATCAATTTTTCTTTAATAAACATCATCCTGAGACTATTACCTTGCCTGCTCCTTCTTTGTTTGATTTATCTTCAGGCACGTACCTTGTTTCGTCGAAGGCTATTCACGCCTACCGGAACCCTGCACCAGCCGAGGAGCCAGAGCCGGAACCACAAGTTGATCCTTCACGACAGTCTAATTACCAGTGGGATCCGGAGATGATTGTCAGCCAGTGGCAATCGGAGTCTTCCTCTTCTTCTTCGCAGTATGACCCCATCTACTATTATGGATATCCGCCAGGCCAGCCGTGGCCATAGACCAACTTAGGCCAAAAGCCTAAGCTTGGGGGAGTACGTATTTCCCACCGACATTACATTTATGTTCACACACTCATTGCTAGATGTCGGTGCTCATACTTTTTCATTGTATCATCCATGCTAGTTTATTTTCCTTTTATGCTTTCTTCTTGTGTGTTTAATAAACCTAAAGAAAAAAATTACTTGTAGCTTTTAGCTAGTTTTAATTTCCATGCTTGTAGTAGTAATTAAAAAGAAAACCCAAAAATATTTCCTGTTCTTCTTTTGCTTGTTGGGAGCTTTCCCGTGTAAATAGTTTTATTTCTTTTCTTTTCTTTGGGGGTCGATAGGAGAAGACCATGATTAAATTGTGGAAGTGGCTCTTATATGCATTATTGTTTATCTGACAAAAGAGCCCATATTGCCTTGTCTTCTCCTGTTTATTGAATGCTTGTAGATTCCAGCTTAGTCCAATGCACGTGCACTGTTATTATTATTCACACTATTCGGTCATGCAAGTGAAAGGCAATTATGATGATATATGATGGACTGGCTGAGATGAGAAAAGCTGGTATGAACTCGACCTCTTTTGTTTTTGTAAATATGATTAGTTCATTGTTCCTGATTCAGCCTATTATGAATAAACATGTTTGCAATGACAACTAGAGATCTTAGTTTCTTGTGCCATGCTTGATTAGCTATGAGTTATAATGGTTTACCTTGCGTGCCAACATGCTATTGAGATAGTTATGATGTGGTATGATAGGGTGGTATCCTCCTTTGAATAATTTAAGTGACTTGACTTGGCGCATGTAAACGCATGTAGTTTAAACAAAATCAACATAGCCTTCACAATATTTATGTTCATGGTGGATTATATCCTATTCATGCTTGCATTCGGTGTTGATTAATTTTAATGCATGTTAATGACTGTTGTCGCTCTCTAGCTGGTCGCTTCCCAGTATTTTGCTAGCCTTCACTTGTACTAAGCGGGAATACTGCTTGTGCATCCAATCCCTTAAACCCCAAAGCTATTCCACATGAGTCCACTATACCTACCTATATACAGTATCTACCTGCCATTCCAAGTAAATTTATACGTGCCAAACTCTAAACCTTCAAATAAATATCCTGTTTTGTATGCTCGAATAGCTCATGTATCAACTAGGGCTGTCTGTATCTTCCATGTTAGGCGGGTTATTCTTAAGAGGAGTGGACTCCACTCCTCACTCACGAGATAAATGGTTGGTCATCGGGATGCCCAGTCCCATGCTTTATGCAAACTAAATCAAAATAATTGCAAACAAAACTCCCCCTGGGACTCTGGTTAGTTGGAGGCACTCGTTGTTTCGAGCAAGCCATGGATTGATGCTTGTTGGTGAAGGGGGAGTATAAACTTTACCATTCTGTTTGGGAACCACCTATAATGTGTGTAGCATGGAAGATATCGCCATCTCTTGGTTGTTATGTTCATAATGAAAGTATACCGCTCAAAATATTATTCACCTCTGTTTCAAAACCGAGCTCTGGCACCTCTACAAATCCCTGCTTCCCTATGCGAAGGGCCTATCTATTTACTTTTATGCTGAGTCATCATCCTCTTATTAAAAAGCACCAATTGGAGAGCACCACTGTCATTTGCATTCCTTACTGTTAGTTTACAT
Source organism: Triticum aestivum (assembly GCF_018294505.1). NCBI lineage: Eukaryota > Viridiplantae > Streptophyta > Magnoliopsida > Poales > Poaceae > Triticum > Triticum aestivum. Next base: position 427,362,156 of record NC_057797.1, read on the forward strand.
TGAGTATGACTTGACTGGATCTCTTTTACCATGAATTACAATGTCTAGTCAGTCCTTGGTCTTTAGAGGTGCTCTGCATTTATGTTTTGCGGTCTCAGAAAGGGCTAGCGAGATACCACCTTGTTATATCATATTATGATCGTTTTGAGAAAGTGTTGTCATCCGAGATTTATTATTATGGATCACTAGTTGATTATGCTATTGATATGAGTAAACTTGAGACCTATGCGTTATTGTGAATGTGGTTAGTTATAATCTTTGCTGAAAACTTGAATGCTGGCTTTACATATTTACAACAACAAGAGAAAACATAGTTTGTAAAAGTTTTTCTTTATCACTTTCAGTTGTCAACTGAATTGCTTGAGGACAAGCAAAGGTTTAAGCTTGGGGGAGTTGATACGTCTCCAACTTATCTACTTTTCCAAACACTTTTGCCCTTGTTTTGGACTCTAACTTACAATTGAATGAAACTAACCCGGACTGACACTGTTTTCAGTAGAATTACCATGGTGTTATTTATGTGCAGAAACAAACATTGTCAGAATGACCTGAAACTTCACGGAGCCACTTTTCAGAAAATATGAAAAATACCTGCAGAAGATGAAGGCTAGGGGGCCCACCACCTCTCCACGAGGGTGGGGGGGGGGGGCGCCCCCTTCCTCGTGGGCCCCCTGTTTCCTCTCCGACTCCAATTCCAACTCCATATATTGTGTTTCGGGGAGAAAAAAATCAGAGAGAAGAAATCATCGCGTTTTACGATACGGAGCCGCCTCCAAGCCCTAAAACCTCCCGGGAGGGCTGATCTGGAGTCCGTTCGGGACTCCGGAGAGGGGAATCCTCGCCATCGTCATCATCAACCATCCTCCATCACCAATTTCATGATGCTCACCGCCGTGCGTGAGTAATTCCATCATAGGCTTGCTGGACGGTGATGGATTGGATGGGATCTATCATGTAATCGAGTTAGTTTTGTTAGGGTTTGATCCCTAGTGTCCACTATGTTCTGAGATTGATGTTGCTATGACTTTGCTATGCTTAATGCTTGTCACTAGGGCCCGAGTGCCATGATTTCAGATCTGAACCTATTATGTTTTCATCAATATATGAGTGTTCTTGATCCTATCTTGCAAGTCTATAGTCACCTATTATGTGTTATGATCCGTTAACCCCGAAGTGACAATAATCGGGATACTTACCAGTGATGACCGTAGTTTGAGGAGTTCATGTATTCACTATGTGTTAATGCTTTGTTCCAGTTCTCTATTAAAAGGAGGCCTTAATATCCCTTAGTTTCCGTAAGGACCCCGCTGCCACGGGAGGGTAGGACAAAAGATGTCATGCAAGTTCTTTTCCATAAGCACGTATGAGTATGTTCAGAATACATGCCTACATTATATCAATGAATTGGAGCTAGTTCTGTGTCACCCTAGGTTATGACTGTTACATGATGAACCGCATCCGGCATAATTCTTCATCACTTATCCGTTGCCTATGAGCTTTCCATATATTGTTCTTCGCTTATTTACTTTCCCGTTGCTATTGCTATCATCACTACAAAAAACCAAAAACATCACTTTTATTACTGTTACCTTTTGCTACCGTTACCACTACTATCATATTACTTTGCTACTAAACACTTTGCTGCAGATATTAAGTTTCCAGGTGTGGTTGAATTGACAACTCAGCTGCTAATACTTGAGAGTATTCTTTGGCTCCCCTTGTGTCGAATCAATAAATTTGGGTTGAATACTTTACCCTCGAAAACTGTTGCGATCCCCTATACTTGCGGGTTATCAGTGCCCTTGGAGGCGGCGACCGGACCTTTACAAACAAGGTTGGGGCTATCTCCACAACTTAATCGGAGGCTCCCAACACCACGCAGCTTCACCACAATGGACCATGGCTCCGTGGTGACCTCAACCGTCTAGGGTGCTCAAACACCCAAGAGTAACAAGATCCGCTAGGGATTGGTGGGGGATTCAAATTTCTCTTGGTGGAAGTGTAGATCGGGGCCTTCTCAACCAATCTCGAGCAAATCAACAAGTTTGATTGGCTAGGGAGAGAGATCGGGCGAAAATGGAGCTTAGAGATGGAAGATGTAGTCAACTAGAGGAAGAAGACACCCCTTATTTAGTAGAAGAACAAATCCAACCGTTATCCACCAACTCAGCCTGCGCAATGCGGTGCTACCGTACCGGAGGCGCGGTACTACCGCAGGGCCCCGCGGTACTACCGCCCATGCATCAGAGACCAGCCCAGCCCAAAATGCACTAAGGCAGAGGGCGGCAGTACTGCTGGCGCGCTACTACCGCGCCAAGGTAGGAACTGTCCAGATATGGGAAGGCACGAATATAATAAATTACATTTGTGGCTACTTCCGCTGAGTTGGAGTCGATGCAAAAACCCGACACAGTAGTACCGTAAGCCAGCAGCGGTACTACCGCGCTAGGCGCGGATGAAAAAAAATTTCATCCGCCCCTTACTGCCGCATACTTGCAGAACTAAGCCAGATACCACGGTACTACCGTGCCCAGTGCGCGGTACTATAGTGATGGGTGTCACCCACTAGGGAGAGGGTGACAAGATCTGGACTATGGCCACAGTACCACCGCTTGCCAGGAAGCGGTACTACCGTGGGCACTTGTGGTACTACCGCACCGGCGGACGGTACTACCGCAAGGGCCTGCTGTACTACCGCTCTAAGGAGCAGTACTACTGCACGCCCTAGTTTAGCAAGCACGAGCAATATTTGCATAGGCAAGGAAAACATAGGATGCTCCAAAGGCTAGAAGAAAGGGAGGTACAAAGGAAGATGTGTACGTGATGGATCCACCCACCCTTTCCAACGCGGACCCCCTCTTAATAGTACGCCTTCCCTATGACTCAATACCACCGAAAAGAAACGAGGAGAAACGCTGTCTTCCATAGCCTTCAAGGGGAACCAAATCATCTTGTGCCTTAGTCAATATATATCTGAAATATTCGATGCCCATGATTAGTCCGCAAAAGTATTTTCATCAATCACGAAAACCAACTAAGGGATAAAATACCCTTACAATCTCCCCCTTTTTGGTGGACTAATGACAACAGGAGATTTGCAAAAGAGTATAATGCAAAGAGCCAGGGCAAACCCCAAGTCTCTAAAATATAGACGGGCTCCCCCTAGACGTGTGCTATCTTGATGAGTGCTTTGGACTACACGACACACATACTAGGATCAACACTCCCCCTATATTTTATAGACATGGCATATCTTGCAATAGGGCTAAAACTAAGCAAGATAGGAAAGAGCATAATGAAATAAGCACAAGATAGAATAAGCTCACTATGGTACGATAGAGTGCATATGTATTACACCATATGATAGAAGGACTCACAAGCATAAACCAAAGCAAACCAAAGCAAATGACATAAACGAAGTTCAACTGACCCAAACACGACACAACTGACAAATCCTACATTCTCTCCCCCTTTGGCATCGAGACGCCCAAAAGGCAGAGAGGACACCTACAACAGAAGGGGTGGCTCAAGTTGAGTAGTCACTCGCACGCTCCCCGTCAGCTCCCCATCAGACTCGGCAGCTGGGACGGACTCTTCCTCAGACTCTGTCCAGTGATAACCCTGCTTGGTGATCCATTCTGCCTCTGGGGTGACGTCCTCCTCTGACCCGCTAGAGATGTTCTCGTCGAAGGTCCTGAAAATCCGCTTGTCGCGGCGGCGAGTCTCCTTGGAAGCCACATGGGTCTTGTACTGCCCCTTTGCCTGCATACAGAACAACATCTTCATCTTGTTCTTCAGTTGCTTAGCCTAAGATGGCTCAGAAGTGGGAGGGGTGTAACCCTCAGAGCTGTCCTCGTCTGCTGCCTCCTCCTCATGCTCATCTGCACCCACGTCCATGTTAGCCGCGTCATCAGCACGAGAGGTAGTGTTGGCCCACTGAGTCTTGATACGGAGGTTGATGGGCTCATGCCGGATCCAACTAGGGGCCTCAAAATCATCCTGAGGGTAGAGCTGCTCCCAAGTTGCTGAGATCAACTGAAATAGATAAGGTCCATAGATGGGGACCTTGCGGTTGTAGACCGCAAACCGAAGCTCATTCCATATGATATGTGAGACATCAAGTGGTAGTGTCTGAGAGTTGCGAGCGTCTGCACACAGGAGCATCATATGCACAAGATAGGCATGCACCTTGTCCTTGTCCCCAATGTGCGGGAAGAGAGTGTTGCGGAAGATCCAGTGCATGATGTCGGGAAAGGAGTTGAGTACCCAAGTTGTCTTGTTATTGGAGAGCTTCTTCTCCACATAGAAGGGCAAAAGCTTGTTCTTGTTTGCGGACTCAGAATTGGCATGAGGGCAAACACCTTGGGGTGTGGCGAGCCCCTCATCCAGAACCCCAAGCAAAGTCATGAATTCCTTCCAAGTAGCAGTCAGCTGCCGACCATTGGTCATCCAAGTCATGGTCCTATCCTCATTGGGATGAAAATGCACTGAGGCAAAGAACTGAGCAATGATCTCAGGATCAAAGTCTTTGTGGAATGAGATGATATGCTCAATGCCAAATTGCTCCACGAGGTCTAAAGCCTCACCAAAGTATTCCCGATGCTTCTCTTGCCTCATGTGATGCATGTTGATCCACTTCACCTCCACATAGGTGTTTTGCTTGGCCTTGATGACATCTAGATAGATGAGATTCTGCTGCTTGGTCTAGAATAGCTCATTCCCTCAAAAGTTGGCACGAGGGTTTCCATATGGATTGATCTTCCTCCGAGCGATGAACTCAGCAAGCGGTATCTCATCCATACCCATGGGGGGTTCCTTCTCTTTGGTGGCGGTGGTCTTGGTTCTGCGTTGGGGGGCATTGGAGCCCTCAGCTGCCTCTGAGTTGCGCATACGCTTGGATCCCGTGTTATGGCTTGGATTGGTGCGGCGAGCCGGAGCACCTGAGCCACCACCTAAAACACACACCACAAAACAAACATGCACGAAACGCGAGAAGGATCAATGCAAAGACAAAAGAATGGGTGAAACAAGTAGACATAGTACGTGAGAAGTGCCACTAGAGGGATTTGAGACAACGGTAGTAGCGTGTGTTGCGCCACGTCCGGTAGTACCGCTCCGAGGAGTGGTAGTACCGGCGACACAATAGTACCGCACTAGCAGGGCGGTAGTACCGGACGCACGGTAGTACCACACCTAAAGAGCGGTAGTACCGCACGGTTGCAGATCCGTAATGGCCATGGAGATCTGAGCACAACCGTGTCAACACACAGTACTACGGTCGATCAAATCCATCACGGGACAACTAAAGCAAGTACCATCATGATAACCCACAAGTATAGGGGATCGCAAAAGTTTTTGAGGGTAGAGTATTCAACCCAAATTTATTGATTCGACACAAGGGGAGCCAAAGAATATTCTCAAGTATTAGCAGCTGAGTTGTCAATTCAACCACACCTGGAAATATATCTGTAGAAAAGTGTTTGGTAGCAAAGTAATATGATAGTAGTGGTAACGGTAGCAAAAGGTAACGGTAGCAAAAGTAATGTTTTTGGTATTTTGTAGTGATGATAGCAATAGCAACGGAAAAGTAAATAAGCGAAGAACAATATGTGGAAAGCTCGGAGGCAATGGATCAATGATGGAGAATTATGCCGGATGCGGTTCATCATGTAATAGTCATAACCTAGGGTGACACAGAACTAGCTCCAGTTCATCAATGTAATGTAGGCATGTATTCTGAATATAGTCATACGTGCTTATGGAAAAGAACTTGCATGACATCTTTTGTCCTACCCCCCCCCCTCCCCCCCCGCGGCAGCGGGGTCCTTACGGAAACTAAGGGATATTAAGGCCTCCTTTTAATAGAGTACCGGAACAAAGCATTAACACATAGTGAATACATGAACTCCTCAAACTACGGTCATCACCGGTAAGTATCCCGATTATTGTCACTTCGGGGTTAACGGATCATAACACATAATAGGTGACTATAGACTTGCAAGATAGGATCAAGAACTCTCATATATTGATGAAAACATAATAGGTTCAGATCTGAAATCATGGCACTCGGGCCCTAGTGACAGGCATTAAGCATAGCAAAGTCATAGCAGCAACAATCTCAGAACATAGTGGATACTAGGGATCAAACCCTAACAAAACTAACTCGATTACATGATAGATCCCATCCAACCCATCACAGTCCAGCAAGCCTAAGATGGAATTACTCACGCACGGCGGTGAGCATCATGAAATTAGTGATGGAGGATGGTTGATGATGACGATGGCGACGGATTCCCCTCTCCGGAGCCCCGAACAGACTCCAGATCAGCCCTCCCGAGAGGTTTTAGGGCTTGGCGGCGGCTCCGTATCGTAAAACGTGATGATTTCTTCTCTCTGGTTTTTTCTCCCCGAAAGCAAATATATAGAGTTGGTCTTGAGGTCGGAGGAGCTCCAGGGGGCCCACGAGGTAGGGGGCGCGCCCTAGGGGGGCAGGCGCGCCCCCACCCTCGTGGACAGGTGGTGGGCTCCCTGGCCTTCATCTTTTGCAAGGATTTTTATTATTTCCGAAAAGGTGTTCTGTGAAGTTTCAGGTCATTCCGAGAACTTTTGTTTCTGCACATAAATAACACCATGGTAATTGAAAGTGTGTTATATCGACTAGAGGGGGGGGGGGTGAATAGGCGATTTTTATGAATTCTTCACTAAGGAATTTGCAGGTGAGGAAATTCCTTAGCGAAGAACTACTAGCAGCGGAATAAGTACTCAAAAGTAAACATAACAGAACACACGCATAGTCATCATGATGAAATGAAGACAAGCACAGAGTACAGAAAGCGTAAACACAGGATAACACAGGATGAAGACAAACAGACTGAAGAAATTGAATTGAGGAAATTGAGAAAGTCTTCAGTCAAAGTCTTCAAACACAGATACGAACAAGCACTCACCACAGTTATGAGGAAATGAAAGAGTTGAGGAAATAGAACCAGTGAGCTTGGTGAAGACAATGATTTGGTAGACCAGTTCCAACTGCTGTCTCAGTTGTACATCTGGTTGGAGCGGCTAGGTATTTAAACGTGAGGACACACAGTCCCAGACACACAGTCCCGGACACATAGTCCTCACCGTATTCTCCTTGAGCTAAGGTCACACAGACCTCGCCCAATCACTCGTGGTAAGTCTTCAGGTGACTTCCGAACCTTCACAAACTTGGTCACTCGGCGATCCACAATTCCTCTTGGATGCTCTAGACCTTGACGCCTAACCGTCTGGAAGAAGCACAGTCTTCAAAGGTAACAAGTGTTGGATCCACGCAGGATCAATCTCTTCAGTGATGCTCAATCACTTGGGGTTTGTAGGTGTTTGGGTTTGGGTTTTCCTCACTTGATGATTTTCACTCAAAGTCCTCAGAGGATGGGATGCTCTCAAATGACAAGTGTCAGTTTCTCTCGGAGCAGCCAACCAGCTAGTGGTTGTAGGGGCGGTTATTTATAGCCTAGGGAGCAGCCCGACATGATAAGACATAAATGCCCTTCAATGATATGACCGTTAGGTGGGTAGATATTTTGGGACAGTTGGCGCATAGCACAGCAACAGTCAGAAATTTGAGTATCAAATTCCTCAGGGCTATCATGTTCCTCACTATGTAGGTAATCCGCACTGGCGAATTCCTAACTCCGTAGTCAGAACAAATTCCTCAGAGACCAGAAGAACTTCGTCTCTGTCACTGAAGAATATGATTGAACTGTATGAGATTTCCAATGGCTTTGCTCGAAGGGATTGGTAGGTGTAGGATTTTGAGTTGAGCATCACATGGAAATTTTTCCTTAGTATTTCCTCGACCCCCTTTAACAGTACGGTGTTTCCTATGACTCAAGAAAGAGAAAATGAAACTACAAAAACAAAAGTCTTCACGCTTTATGTTCCTCGAATGAATACCAAGTCTTCAGGATTGCACCAATTTCTTCACTTTCAAAGTCTTCAGAAAGTCTTCAGAAATCCGAAGTCTTTAGTCGAAGAACTTCATTTTTAGGGGTCGACTTTCTCTATAAATATCAAACTCCTCATAGTCTTATAGACCTATGTACACTCATAAACACATTAGTCCCTTAACCTATAAGTCTTCAATACACCAAAATCACTAAGGGGCACTAGATGCACTTACAATCTCCCCCTTTTTGGTGATTGATGACAATATAGGTTAAGTTTTCAACGGGGATAAACATATGAAGTGTAAATACTGATATTGAGGAATTTGATTGCAAGATATAGAAGAACCCCCCTGAAGATGTGCATGATGAGGAATTTGCTTTTGAAGCATTACACACTTGAAGAGTAGAATCATGGAGATCTCCCTATATATCTTGTAATTCATACACGCATTTGACATATCATAATGAAGAATTTGGAATGCATGATGAAATATGGTGACTGATGTAATTCAGCATGCATGCATTAACATATATGAGAAATAAGCATGCAGAAAAACACATCAAAAGTATCAGAGCACCATCGAGTTTAAGTTTACAACTCGATCCAATAAAGTTTTAGAAGAACGAGAGTTGTAACTTAGCAAAAAAACGCCCATATAGACATACCCGCTTGAAGACTAACTCAAAATTCCCCCCCTTTGTCATCAATGACCAAAAGGATCGAAAATGAGGACTAACGCCCCTGAAGAATATCAAGTTGATGAAGGAGCGCCAGCGTTGTTGGGGCCGTTTGTCGTGGAAGGGCCTACTGCAGTGTCGTCCAAGTCTTCATGCTCGTTGGTGTCGCGCGATGAAGAATAGGAGCTGGAAACCAAAGGAGGAACCTTGACCTTCTTGTATTTCTTCGGTGGAGGTGCAGACCAGTCAAAATCTTCCTTGAGACCCATTTTCTTGAGATCTTCTTCACCATACAGATGTGATAGAATGGCCCAGGTGCGACCGAAGAATTCATGGAGGTAGTAATGGTTTTTCTTCACTGCATTGTGTGTAGCAGTCATGTTGTGAAGAAATGAACCAAACTGACGCTTAACCCATTTATGGTTTCGATCCACCTTCTGGTGAAGACTAAGCAGCAGCTCACGGTTAGTCATCACACGAGGAGCAGTGGCTTGAGGAGTAGACTTGGGTGCATTGGCAACAGAGTCATGTGTGGCAGAGTCATCATTGGAGGAATAAGATGCAGCTTTGCGAAACTGACCATCCAATGGATAAATGCCTTCATCAATGATTGCAGGGGCCTTGCCTTTTTCATCAGTTGAAGTAAAAGCCTGCTTGAGGACTTCAATCGGGGGCAGATAGCTAAGGTGATTCTGAAAATCAGCCTTGTAGTTGAGTGAAGACCTTGTCCCGAGGAATCTCATAATCCAAGGTGCATAAGGTTTCAGCTCAAATGGAAAAAGTGCAACATTTGCCAGAGTCCTCATGAAGAAATCGTGATAGTTGATAGGAATGCTATGTATGATGTTGAATAGCAGATTCTTCATGATGCCAACTATTTCCTCATCAGATGAGTCGTGGCCTTTGATGGGACTCATTGTCCTCGTCAGAATGCGATAGACAGTCCGAGGCACATATAGTAATTCCTTCACGAGGAATTTGGTTCGTGGGGCCTGACCTGGCTTCAAAGGCTTCATCAGAACTTGCATGTAGTGATTTGTAAGCTCAGGTTCACTGTAGATGCAACGAGCAGCTTGAAGGGGAGGACTAAGTGGTAAAACACGAAGCGTGCAACGAGCAGCTTGAAGGGGAGGACTGAGTGGTAAAACACGAAGCAATTCAGTAGCTGGTGCCGTGTAGTGAGTGTTTTTAGACATCCAGTCCAGCACCCATGAATTCACATCTTCAGAATCTCCTGTGATGTGCAACGTCGCGTAAAATTGAAGAATGAGTTCTTCATTCCAATCACAGATATTTAACAGTCCAGCGTCGTGAAGAACACTAAGGACTGGCACGAAGCACGGCAGAGATTCCATATGCACGTGAGGAATGTGCTCATGGTAGAAGATTTTGTCTTTGTTGAACATCACTGAGGAATAGAAATTAGCCTGGCTGGAAGTCCAGAAACGCCTTTTCCTAATGCGAGCAGAGTCATAGGGGTTGTAGTCTCTGAAGAATACGTGCTCGCCGAAGAAATCATCAGCCTTGAATTTTTTGCTTCCTGGAGAATGGATCCTTTGGCTTGGGTAGAGGAGTGTCAGTGAGTTGCATCATAACCTCAGGAATCGCAATATCAGGTTCTTCAGGCTGAGGAATTTCTGGTTTCTCTTTAGTGGCAGTATGCGTCTTCAGATGTTCAGCAGCAGCAGTTTCTTCAGCACTAGTGTCTGGAATTTCTTCACGTACAGACGAAGTGGGGTGGGTTTCTTCAGAGCCCATTTTTTGAACAGTTGGTGCAGGGGACTGAGGTATTTGCTGTAAAGGTCTGAACAATGGAGAGTTCGGATGCTGACTTTCCCAAAAGTCATCTTCATCTTCCATTTCTTCAACGCTGGCCTCTTCAGCAGTAAACTGAGGCATAGGCGAGGAGATAACTGGTGTTGAAGGGATTGTATCCACTTCAATTTCTTCATCCATCTGCTCCGACGAAGTAGCAGAGGGATTCTCTTCATCGGATTCACTTGGAATCACATATTCTTCATCAAAAGGAACAAGGTCCTTTGATGGCATGGTTGAGATAGGAACAACATCAATGGGGTTTGCAAATGAGCTAGTTAATGGTTTCATCTTCTTTTGAGCTGAAGAATCTGATGCAGTTGATGCCTTCCTTTTCTTCACAGCTGCACGCTCTGCAGCCTTGGTCTTCTTCACATCTGATGCAGATGGAAGGATCGGAGTTGGTGTAGGCACAGGAGGAGCAGAGGAATCTGGTTGATTTTCTTCAGGCACAACTGATGCAGTTGCCCTGACTTCTTCATTTTCTTCAGGCGCACCACTAGTGGATGCCCTGGCAATTTCTTCAGTGGCTGGAATGCAGTCATTAGCCCTGGAACTCACATTTTCTTCAGCAGCCTTAAATTCATCAGCGGTGCTAGCATGTTCTTCAGTTGGCTGAGCAGATGCTTCAGCCTGAGGAATTTCCTGTTGCGATGGAGCTGCAACATTTGAGGTGAACTTCTCAGTCAGTTTAACAAACCTGACCTTGGCTCCTTGCCAATCAGCATAGTAGGCTTTGAAGTCATCGCTGAGGGTTTTGATTTCAGACTGGATTTTTACAAGTTCATCAGTTGTCATAGTGACAACGTTGTTCTTCAAAAATTTCTCCTTATATTGCGCTTTCTTGATCTGCCTGGCCTTCTCATATTTCCATTTTTTTTCTTGGATGAAATGGGTCAGCATGTGACTTTGGCCAGGAGTCAATTTGAAATCAGGCATAGGAGTGTTTGGGTCCTTGTGCGAGAGATCAATATAGTCGAGGATCAACCTTGGATCCAAAAGCAGTGGCACATTTGTGCCTTTGGCTCTAGCGGCCCTGACTTGCCTATCTCTGATGATCTCAACAAGTTCTTCATCATCAACTTCGTCTTCTTCAGACGACACTTGGAAGGCGACCTGCTTCTTCTGAGGACTAGGGCGAGGACCTCGTCCAGCAGTGGCCTTTGTCTTCAGTAGAGAGGGTCCCGTTGAAGAATTGGGTGCAGCTGAGGAACTAGCTGAAGCTCCTGAGGCAATAGAGATGCCTGTAGTCCTTTGGCACGTGGCAAGATGCACAAGTGCAGAGGACTTTGTCGGAGAAGCTGAGGACTTTGGAGGAGCTGAGGATTTTCGAGGAACAGGAGCCGCATGAGGAATTGGCCTTGAGGGCTTTGAAGATTTTGGCCGTGAGGGCATTGTCGAGGAACTTGGCCTTGAGGGCACCGAAGGTGAAGCACTTGGCTTACGTGCAGGATTCTTTGCCATAGATTTCTTCGGCTTGACAGAGGCCTCAGTGGCAGCAGCAGCAGTAGAGTCTTCATTGAATTTCCTCATTGCTTCTTTTGCTTGTTTGGCCAACTTGGCCTGGCGCTTGGCCCATTCTCCAGGAAAGTCCTCACTGCGCTTGACGCTGGTGGGATCCGCTTCTTGGCTAGGTGCCAATGGAGGTCTTGAGCATGGAGGGGTAACAACGAATTTCTTCATGTATTTGGGAGTAACATACCTGTACTCCCTCCCACTACAAAAAAAGACACATCCGTGACATTTTGGGTCGAACGAAATTTTTTCTGTCATACATATGACACTTCTATGACGATAATTGTGACAAAACCCGGTATCATGATAGATGTGGTGGGCTCCTACTTCTATGACAAAAAATCATGAAAGAAAATGGGCTTTTCGTCCTGGGCGGGCCGGAGACGCAGCTGCATGACATTCTTTGGGCCGTCCATGACGGAAAAAACCGTGGTAGAAGCGAGGGGGAGGAAAATTTCGGGAGTTCCCGGTTACGGTGGGAGGTTGGGGGCCGAGCGATGCGCGTTTCTCTCGTACACATATGCGCGTGCGTGCGAGGCGTTGGCTCTAACTGAACCCGAGCGAGGCGTTGGGCTCTAACTGAACCCGAGCGATTGCACTGCAGGCTACGCGTTACTGAACCCGATTGATCGATCGATGGCTGTTAACTGAACCCGATCGAACGATTCCTTGGCTACTGCTGCTAACTGAAGTCGATCGATGGGATGAATAGTGAGAGTTGCGGGGGGGGGGGGGGTGGATGAACAGTGAGCGATGGCGTTGCCTCTGGATGAACAGGACCCCGTGGTGTGGTGGAGGGCTGGATGAACAGTAGACGGTGGAGGGGTGCCCGTGGAGGGGTGGATGAACAGGACCCAGTGGTGTGGAGGGCAGGATGAATAGTAGACGGTGGAGGGGTGCCCATGGAGGGGTGGTTGAACAGGCCCCCGTGGTGTGGAGGGCTGGATGAACAGTAGATGGTGGAGGGGTGGTTGAACAGTAGCCGCTGGAGTAGCGTGCGGTGGAGGCTGGATGAACAGGAGCCCGTGGAGGCTGGAGGAGGTCGACGGTGGATGAACAGTAGCTCCTGGAGGCTGGAGGGGGTCGACGGTGGAGATGAACAGTATCCCGTGGAGTCCCGTTTTGCGGTACGCCACACCCCTCCCGATGAACAGGACCCCCGTTTCGACTGTAGCGCTCCAATACAAGTTCGTTTCCTCCGTTTTGCGGTACACCACACCCCTCCCGATCAACAGGACCCCCATTTCGACCGTAGGAGGTCCGTTTCCTCCGTTTTGCGGTACGCCACACCCCTCCCGATCAATAGGACCCCCGTTTCGACCGTAGGAGGTCTGTTTCCTCCGTTTTGCGGTACGCCACACCCCTCCCGATCAATGGGACCCCCGTTTCGATCGTAGGAGGTCCGTTTCCTCCGTTGTGCGGTACGCCAGGCCTCGTTTCCATTGCCTCTTCCGTCCAAGCCCTCCCGATGAACACGACCACGCATTCCGTTCCGACCCATGAACACGACGACGACGCTGTTTCTCCATTCCGACCCAGTCATGTACACGAGCCCTCGCCGTACATATGCGCGAGTAGGCGTTCGAGACCCCGCCCGTATGTACACATACATGGCCGTATTTTCTTTCTTGCACCCTGGCTGCCTCTACTACGACACGTGCGTGCCTCTACATCCACCAGTATATATGTACGTACACGTTCGCGACCAGAATGACAACGCTACGTACGCTTCGACCAGGTGGGTCCCGACTGTCAGGCACTTCCTTGCGTGCGAAGGTGTAGCTGGTGGGTCCTAACAGTCAGGTGGAGGAATCATTATTTTCCGCGTAATAAGGAGGCACTTCCTTGCTGCCGCCATGGACCCAGCTGTCAGCCTCTCCACACAGTCCACGTCCCATGGAAGTCGTTCCTTGACCACGTTTACCACGCCGCACCGAGAGCACCAGGGCGATGGACGACGGCGAGGCCTAGGAAGGGGACGACGGGGAGCCGGGGAAGACGCGACAATGGAAGCCCCCGCGCACACGGAGAGGAGTACAAGGGTTCACTGGTTCGGCTGTGGTGTGAGGCTGCTGTCGCTGCAGGGCCTGGCCAGCGGTGGTAATAGTAGGGGGCGGTGAGGCCGCCGCGGCAGCACAACCGGCCACAGGAGGCAGGAGCATGCGACACGACCGGCGCTGCTTTGGGCGGCTGGAGCAAGAAGACTAGAGGTTGAAGAAGCACTACGGCCGTTGGATGGACATCGTACGGTTAATGGAGCTAGAATCGTTCATATTGACTAAGTTGACAAAGCCCTTCGTCCCCGTCAACTTAGTAGGCCCACAAGTCAGCCTCCCACCAAGGTGGGTCCCAGCTAGCCAGGGGAGTATTCATTTTTTGTGCATAATAAGGAGGCACTTCTGGTGGGTCCGAGCTGACAGTGGGGGAACGTTTTTTTCGCGAAATACGGTGGCCCGTCCGGTGGGTCCCAGCAGTCAGGGGGAAATGATTTTTTTCGCAAAATACTGGTGGCCCGTCCGGTGGGTCCCTGCTGTCAGGTGGAGGAATAATTATTTTGCACGTAATAAGGAGGCACTTCCTTGCTGCGGCCGTGGACCCAGCTTTCAGCCTCTCCACGTACAGTCCACGTCCGATGGAAACCGTTCCTTGACCACGTTGACCACGCCGCGCCAAGCGCACCAGGGCGGTGGACGACGGCAAGGCCTAGGAAGGGGACGAATCGGAGCCGGGGAAGACGCGGCAGTGGATGCCCACGCGTAGAGGAGTACGAGGGCACTGGTTCGCTGCGGTGTGAGGCTGCCGTCGCCGCAGAGTAACAGGGGGTGTGGGTGAGTAGAGGGATGGCCTGGCCAGCGGTGGGAGTAGTAGGGGGCGGTGAGGCCTCCGCCGCATCGCAGCCGGCCACGGGAAGCAGGAGCACGAGGCACGACCGGCCCTGGTTTGGGCGGCTGGAGCAAGAAGACCAGAGGTTGAAGAAGCACTACGGCCGTTGGATGGACATCGTACGGTCACTAGAGCTAGAATCATGCATTATTGACTAAGTTGACAAAGCCCTCCGTCCCCGTCAACTTAGTAGGCCCACAAGTCAGCCTGCCACTATACTGGGTCCCAGCTAACAGGGGGAGTATTCATTTTTTTTGTGTGTAATAAGGAGGCACTTCCTTGCGTGCGAAGATATAGCTGGTGGGTCCGAGCTGTCAGCGGCAGTAACGTTTTTTTCACGAAATATAGAGGCCCTTTCGGTGGGTCCCTGATGTCAGGTGGATGAATCATTATTTTGCGCGTAATAAGGAGGCATTTCCTTGCGTGCGGCCGTGGACCCAGCTGTCGGCCTCTCCACGTACATTCCACTTAAGATGCATGTCGGTCGTTGACCACGTTGACCAGGCCGCGCCGAGAGCACCAGGGCGATGGACGACGACGAGGCCTAGGAAGGGAACGACACGGAGGCAGGGAAGACTCGACAGTTGTTTCCCACGCGGAGGGGAGTACGACTGTACGAGGGTTTACTGGTTCGTCTGCCATCGCCGGAGAATAACAGCAAGTGTGGGTGAGTAGAGGGATGGCTAGGATAGTGATGGGAGTACGGTGGGGCGGTGAGGCCTGCGCGGCAGCAGAGCCGGCCGCGGGGAGGAGGGAGCAGGCAGTCCTGCCGGTGCCTGTTTGAGCGGCTAGAGCAGGAAGAGCAGAGATTGAAGAAGCACGACGGCCGTTGGATGGACATCCAACAGTCACTGCTTGTGCGTCAACCTTTTTTTAGGAAAGCCTCAAATCTGTGGAAAGCAACATACAGGCCATCTGCCATTATTTCTAATAATTTTCAGCCCATTTTCTAATTCTTAAGGTTTGTTTGGAGCCCATATTCTTTTTGTTAGCATTACAGCCCAAATTGTGGCCACAGTTAAAAAATTATACGAAATTTTGCATATTTCGATGCGGTCCGAACTGTTTTTAATCCGAAATTTTGACTCACATTCAAACTGAATTTAAAAATAAATGTATATCAATATAAAATCCAACAAATTCGCCATGCATAAAAATTAATGTAATTTAAAATCTTGAAATGAAAAAAGATATTTGAAACTAATTGCCGGTTTGATGTGTTTTAAAAATGTACAGTCCGTTTCTCATTACTGACGGGCCATTTTCTCGGCTAGCCGAATGAAAGCTCTCCTCGACTTGAAAGATTTGCAGCCCAACAGGCCTGACAAAGCGACTTACTTGGCAAATCACAAAAAAACTGGGTTGTGACCGTGGACCTAGCTGTTAGCCTCTCCACGTACAGTACTCTTCCAATGGAAGTTGTTCCTTGACCACGTTGACCACGTCGCGCGGAGAGCACCACGGCGGTGGACGACGGCGAGGCCTAGGAAGGGGACGACGCGGAGCCGGGGAAGACGCGATAGTGGAAGCCCACGCGGAGAGGAGTACGAGGGTTCACTGGTTCGGCTACGGTGTGAGGCTGCCGTCGCCGCAGGGCCTGGCCGTCGGTGGGAATAGTAGGGGGCGGTGAGGCCTCCGCGGCAGCACAGCCGGCCACAGGAGGCAGGAGCATGCGACACGACCGGCGGTGCTTTGGGCGGCTGGAGCAAGAAGACCAGAGGTTGAAGAAGCACTACACCCGTTGGATGGACATCGTACGGTCACTGGAGCTAGAATCGTTCATATTGACTAAGTTGACAAAGCCCTCCGTCCCCGTCAACTTTGTTGGCCCACAAGTCATCCTCCCACTATGGTGGGTCCCAGCTAGTAGGGGGTATTCATTTTTGTGTGTGTAATAAGGAGGCACTTCCTTGCGTGCGAAGATATAGCTGGTGGGTCCGACATGTCAGCGGGGGGAACGTTTTTTTCACAGAATACAGAGGCCCTTCCGATGGGTCCCAGCTGTCAGGTCCTCGCAAAAAAGGGAAAGAAAATCAAAGACTTGGGAAGGCGTACAGAACAAGCTAGTGTACCAGTAAAGAGACGTTGCCGAGTTTTAGAAAAAAGAAAGACGTGCTCCTGTAGCTGGTTCGAATCAAAACCTATACTATGACTATATATGGTGCTATGCTACTCTGTAAGTAGTGAAACTGACATATCCAACGTTCGCTTCTCCTCTTCTCTACTTACTCTGCCTAGCATTAGAAGCTCTGGCCGCAACAACCATGTCCGCTGGCTGCTCGTCCACCTGCTCTTCAGCAGGCAACAACCAGATATGCGCCAAGTCGCAACCCGTACCATCGCCTGTGGGTCCCATCACACACTCGCCGGCACGCGCACCGCAGCCGATTACTCATCGCAACCCGCTGCCGTTGGTGTGGTGCCACTACTGCAAATCACGCAGAGTCATCCGTCACGTCTCAACCACAATCCGCAACCCTGGCCGAGTCTTCTACAAATGCCCGAATCATGGGGTAATAATATGTTTAAGTGTTGTTCTGCTGCTTTCAGTTGCTGACTTTTTTTAATAGTTTGGTTGATGATCTACCAATTTGGTTCGTGCAGAAAAGGGAAGATTCGTGTGATTTGTATTTCTGGGAAGTTGCTGATGTGGGGGAATGCAGCTACGCTGATTATTTGGTTAGCCGAGGAATCCCAATACCAGCAGGTTGGGGTGTTGGACAAGTAACTGAAGGAACGGCAGAAGAGAAAGATGCAGAGCAGAAGGTTAAAGATGCAGTTCCTCTGGTCATGGCCAAGCAACAGCTGCTGAACGGCCTTGACAGCAATGAGGAGATGAAAGAGCTTGTGAAGATAATGGGCAAAATCGATGTGCTCTGTAGGATGATTGTCTCTTTATTTGCAGTGTATGTAGCACTCGTGATGTATTCAGTGGCTACGACATGAGCACTTTGCTGAAACTAGTAATGAATGAAACCTGTGTAGCAGGCTGGGCGTAGTGTTTTGAACATCTAATGATTTCTATTAACGGAAATCAGGGGGTATCCCCTTTTGCTCATATAAATAAATAAATAGCAGAGGCCCTGTCGGGTCAGCTTTGTTCTCATTCGAAGACGTCGAGCAAATTGCAGTCCAACAGCAAACTATGTCATCAAATTCAAGTTTCACAGCCAAATATGAGTACAACTAAACAACAATGTCATCATGTTTTAGTTGTCATACAATCACCAAACACAAATCAGCATACATAACAAGTGATGTTCTCACAGCAAAATACTAAACAACATGTTCATCAGGTTTCAGTTGTCATAGCAAACACAATTTCACATAGTAGATAAAAAACGTCTTCTGACAGGCAAATACGACAAAAGCAATGTAATCATCATCCGCAGCAGCAGCGTCAACATCTTCGCCATGTGTATCAGTCTGAATCGTAATTCCCCACGGTGTCATCTTCTTCTTCGTCCTCAACGTCCTCGAACGTTGGCTTCTTCTTGATCAACTCTTGTATGTCCACAGCACGACAGGCAATCTTTTCGCCGGCGTCATTGACGTGATGGTTCTCAAAGATATTAGGAACATCTGTGTTATCTTGTACATCAGGAGCAGTGTAAGCATCATCTTGTTGTGCAACTTCATTAAACGAATTCCTCTGCTCAAACCTTTGCAATACTCTCCAGTCATCGCTACGTGCAAATGTGTCTTCCAAGAAAAATATCTGTGTTGCTTGATTTGCCAAAATAAAAGGCTCGTTGGTCTGGTACGCCGCCTTGACATTGATGGATTTGAAATAATCATCAGCTCTGGGTTTTGCGATCCTGGAAAACAGGTTATACCAACGACAGCACAACAGAACCACACACCGATGATCCTCGAAACTGGAGATATACTGCAACTGAACAATGTCTGTTATGTTAGCATACATTTCAGTTGTCTCTTTGTCATACGTATCCGTGCTCATGATGGCACTGTTTTGTGTCTTCCTGCCTTCGTCTCGTGCAAGGGTGTTGTAGCGCACATCTCCAACAACGCAAGATTCATAATGTCTTACCCGAGTATCAGGACCCATTGCTAGTGAGTAAAGGGCATCATCAACTGCCTGCCCATCCTCCCGCATCTTCTTAACCTATGGTTAGAAAATAGACAAGCTGATCATCTTATGTACTCAATATATTAAAAAAACTGACAGTGCACTTCAAAAGCTTACATGGTTCTTGAACCATTTCGCAAATCCTGCCATAACCAGTTTGTCAATGTTTCTTGGATTTTGCGGCAGTAACTCCTCTTTGTAGATGCTGCACAACATAGTGATCGCGTCAAACATCTAAATATATAAGAATGTGCTGCAAGTTTGGTAGATTACGATGTATAAGCTGCAGTACTGCACTTACTTGATATAAGGTAGTATCTCAGGACAGTTATTCAACACATACCAAACCATTTTGTCCAAATCTTTAGGTTTGTCCTCTTGTCGACTCTTCCCTGTAACTCGAACAGAATAATCGAAAACATTGAGCCCGGGATTGTCTTCACCCACCTCTTTGCTAAGCTGATCAGCTGTTTCAATGTATTTTGAGCAGAATGTCAACGCTTCTGTAGCAATGTAGGCCTCTGCAATGGAACCCTCGGGTCTAGCTCTGTTCCTAACATAGCCCTTGAAAGTGCCTAGCCGCCTTTCAATAGGGTACATCCAGCCATACTGTACTGGACCTCTAAGTAGTGCCTCATCAGGTAGATGAACAGCCAAATGCACCATCACATCAAAGAAGGCTGGAGGATATATCTTCTCAAGGTCGCATAGGATAGTTGGTATCTTGTCTCTAAGACGCTCCAAAGCATCTATCCTGATATTCCTACTGCAGAGTTCCCTGAAGAATTGTCCCAACTCTGCAACTGCTCTGTATAAGTCAGGGCGGCCCAATCCTCTAAGGATAACAGGTAAAACCCTTTGAAGTAGGACGTGGCAGTCATGAGTTTTCAACCCTTGTACCTTGTTTCCATCTGCACTGACTCTCCTTTCAGGGTTGGAAGCAAATCCATGTGGGAATCTCACACGTGACAGGACCTCGCAGAATTCTTTTCTTTTTACCTTGTCCAAGACGTACACAGCTGGTGCCATATCCCGTGGTTTACCTTCATCTTGCACCTGCAAATCCTGTCTGATACCCAGGTGTGTCAAATCAATCCTAGATTTTAAGGTATCTTTCGTCTTGCCTTCAATATTAAGAAGTGTGCCGATAATGCTGTCACATATATTTTTCTCGATGTGCATCACATCAAGATTATGCCGCAGATCCAAATCTTTCCAATACTCCAAGTCCCACAAAGTGGACCTGCGGGTAAACAATAATCTCTCTTCTGCCCTGCCACGCTTCCTTTTCCCGCTACCATTATCAGGATGGTTTCCTGGTGTAATATGCCTGACCTTCTCTAATTCCACTTGCAACTCATCGGCGGTGAGCCTCTTTGGCGCATCACGGTTTTCATGCTTTGCATTGAACACATGTCTTCGGTATTTTCTAGGAAGCGGCTTGTCCTTGGCAAGGAAACGGCGGTGTCCAATGTAACAGATCTTGCTAAGTATTGCGTATGACAGCGGATTCCTGTCACAGCGAACACATGCATTGTAACCATGTGTCGTTCGCCCTGACATAGTGCCCAAAGCCGGATAATCATGGATGCACCAAATTATAACAGCACGCAGAAAGAAATCAGCTGGTGGGCTGCTATATAGGTCTCGAGTGAGAACACCCTTCCATAGCTGTTGAAGTTCCTCCACAAGAGGCTCCATGAACAAATCAAAATCCTTTCCAGGACTTTTTGGACCTGGGATGAGCAAGGCCATCATGTAGTTTGATTCTTTGGTGCAGACATTTGGAGGCATGTTGTAAGGGATAACAAGCACTGGCCACATGCTATATGTGGCGCTCTGGTGGCCAAATGGGTTAAATCCATCTGAAGCTAAGCCAAGTCTAATGTTTCTCGGGTCAGCAGCAAACTCTTTGTGTTTATCATTGAAGCTTTTCCACTCACTACCATGAGATGGATGGCTCATTACATTCTGATCTCTGTACTCCTGGTTCCTAGAATGCCACAGTACATCCTCTCTTGTTTCAGCATCATGAAACAACCTCTGCAATCTTGGTGTAATTGGAAAATGTCTCAGAACATTATGAGGAATCCTCTTCACAGCATCGCCATCTTTCCATCTTGATGATTTGCATTTCGGGCATTCACTTAAGTTGGCATAATCCTTCCGGAACAGAACACAATTATTCTTACAAACATGGATCATATCATATCCAATTCCAACTGCACGAAGGAAATTCTTCATTTTACTGTAGGTGTGTGGCAGCTCAGACGCATCTGGGAAAGATTCGCGGAAAGCAGCCAACATCGCATCGAATGATTTGTTGGTCATCCGCTCAGATGTCTTCACCTGAAGAAAGGTGACCATAGCTGAGAATACTGACAGCTTATTTCCTGGGGTGACAGCAACGTTGCATTGTTCCAACATGCGGGCCCACCATTTTTCTTCTGCAGGTGAAAGTTCACGGAATGCACGAGCATTTCGTAGCATTGTTTCAATGTTGGTCAAACTCACTGGCTCCGCCACCACCACCTCCTCCTCCTCTTCCACCTGAGCATCAGGCAGATCAAGATGGTGATCTGCTGCTTCCACGTAGTCAATAACATTGACGTTCACAGCTTCACCATGATGAACCCACCTAGTATATGTGACCGACATCCCATACAAGTGTAGATGATTTTGCACAGTTGACTGGGGTCTTGTAACTGAATTCATACAACTGCTACACGGGCAGAGCACATCTGATTTCGGACCACCGTACTCAGCTCTGATAAAGTTCATGAAGTTTTCAACCCCCTCGACATATGCAGCGGAGAATCTTCGAGCAGAAGTTATCCAAGTCCTGTCCATCTGTTAGACATACAAATTAGTTCTTCTACTAGATATTACAGGAAAAACATATATGCTTTTTTATGAAGTCCAGAAAAAAATACCTAGGTCGATGTCTAAAGCTATGGCAAGATATTTGGACGAGCAGATCTAAGTAACGAAATATATGTAAAGCTAATTCAGCAAACAGATTTGAGTGCCAAATTATGGCAGGCTGTTTCAGCAGTCAATGAGGCCGAGCACACAGCCATCGAACTATCGAAGGCCATCGCAGCAACAAAGATCGAGTATAAAACGGTGTAGAGCTATTTCACCTAACAGATTGGCTACTAGACCATGGCAATCTACGTCACAATAAATATATGGCAGGATATTTTAGCAACTAATCGGCCTTGGCATGCCATCTCAGCTAAGCAGATTGAGTGCAGAACAGGGCAAGGAAGCTTCTTAAGCAGAGCATATTGACAGTAAACTACTTCGGCAAACAGTGAGATTAACAGCGTCTATCAGCTAACATTCAGCGCTACACCGACATGAACGGGGCCTCAGTCTAGAATGCGCGTACCGTGGGAGAAGCTGACCGCCGTGCGTCTCCACACGAACGTCGCCAGCGGTGGCGGCGCTGACCGCCGTGCGCCTCCACAAGAACGTAGCCAGAGGTGGCGGCGCGGCTAGAGGACGACAGTCTACGAGAGCGTACTGTGGGAGCGAGAGGATCGCCGAACCGCGGCGCCGACGTATCGGCGCGGCGGGGAGGGCGGCTTTGGCGGAGCGAATGGAGTGGAGGGGGACAGGGGGGAGGGGGGTTTGGGGAATATTATTGGCTAGTTGGCCGAAGGGCGGTTGAATCGGATTTGGGGGGAATTTTTGGGTGTGGGGGGGGGAGGATTTTCGCGCGGTGGGCGGGGGAGTTTGGCGCATGGTCGGTTTCTCCAAGTGCAGTCCCATGTGTCAGTGAAGAGGCAAGCCGAAGCGCGTTCCGTTTGCGTGAGCCGTGTGCAGGACCGAACGTGTGTGGGGTGCAATGCGACCGCGACAGGAGTGCTGTGAGTGTACCACATTTTTTCCTTTTAAACTAGGTGCTTCGCACCCCAAAAAAAAAATTGTTGCTTCGCGCGATCCATCGATACTACTACTAGTAATCCGGTAATCCCGACTAAAACGGCGCGGCCGGGTCTTTTCCCGCGCGATATGCTGGGAGGTTGGCTTAGTTGGGTTTTTTAGGACGAGTAATGCTACACCTACGTAATCCCAGTTACGTAATTAACGTAATGTGAAACGTGTGAGCTGTTGATTGTAGATTGGGGGGAGGGAGGGGCCCACCACCATGAAAATCAGGGGAGGAGAGAGAGAGGCAATTTACGTTAACCCTTTCGTAGGTTCCCGTAGATGTAGAAAGATGTGTCCGATCCTGCAATATAGGCCGTCCGATCTATATCTAACGGATAGGAAGGAAACTATGACAATTTACCCGCACTCCTCTCCACATTTGCAGATAAGGCTTTCCCTCGTTCATCCTTTTCTCCCACAAGATCTTGATCTTCCGTGCAACGCACGGGCATCTTGCTAGTACTCCTACAATATGTATATTATTGTGAAAGTTCATATACACCGGCCGAGATTAATGCAAACACGGCAGATTTTCATTACATTTCGAACTTTTATAGGACAAAAAAATAAAAGAAACCCGACCCTAAACCTATTCTACGGCGGCGACCGACGTCCTCCATCTGTGATCTCCATGTACGGGGGCGGGGTTCAAGACCCGTGAAGTGAAGGTGCGGTCTCCGGCGAGGAAAAGTAGAACACGGGAGACGGACCGGCCAGTTGGCACACCATGCCCTGCCGCCTCCCATGCCCTACTCATCCTCGGAGGAGTCCCCGACCTCGGCGGTGCCGGACGTTGGACGGCGGCAAGTAGGACGCATGGCTGACGGTGCTCCCGTCGTCGGCCGCCAGCGTGGCCACCGCTTGTGCGGCGACTTCAGCGAGGGCGGCGACCTCGAGCTCCATCCCCGAAGACAAGCTCTCCCGCAGAGCGTTCGCGCTTGCGGTCATGGCGGATGTGGTTCCAGGTAGGAGGACGATGCGCTATGGTGTGGAGGTTAGCTGGGCGTTGCCGCTTTAAGTAGCGCATTCCAGTGAGGCCAAGCGTCCGGGTGCGTCATTAAGTCGCCGGAGTTGTTCCTCGGGCACCGAGCCTCTTAATGACGACATACGAACGGATGGCATGAATGCGGGCAGCTGGCGCCGGCTGGGAACGCACCGCGCGACGGCGCGAGGGACGAGGGTTTTGGTGTGCCAGGGTAGTCAGCTGCGGTCGTGGCAACGTTGGAGATGCCCTTTGCTCACATGCGATCCCCGCATGTCATTGAAAAAGCAAGACGACCCGGCATGGTCTCAGGTCCAGAGGATGCAGTTGGCCGCGCTACACCACTCCGCGGACGCGTCGCGGCGCCCCGTGCATCCTCGACGAGCCGGGTGTTGGGGTGTGTTTGGATTGTGGCCAAAGTGCACCTTGCCAAAATTTTGGTCATGACCAAAAGATTGGTCTTTGTTTGGATGGTTGCCATTTTTTTGGCATGCCAATGAACTCTAGCCAACTCTAGTTCATTTTTCTTGCCAATGTCGGCCAAATCATGGGCAACCAATACCTCAACCAAAATTTTGGTCATGACCCAAAGATTGGTCTTTGTTTGGATGGTTGCCATTTCTTTGGCATGCCAATGAACTCTAGCCAACTCAAGTTCATTTTTCTTGCCAATGTCGGCCAAATCATGGGCAACCAATACCTCAACCAAAATTTTGGCTACCCAATGCTTTGATGGGGCAACCTTGGGCACAAACCAAACATACCGTTGGTCGTGCCACAGCACTAACGCCACCCTCGGCAAACTGAAACCGACCGTGTCTAGCGACGATATGAGCGTGTCGCTCACCGCGGTCGCCGTGTCCAGAGGCGGTGCTGGAGCTGCGCCCCGTTGTTGGCCCCAACGACCCACATGAACGGTTGTCGGTGGCGAGGAGGTCGTGGGCCAGCTCCTCCATTGGACTAGTCTGCGCTACGTCGTCCCGACGGGTGTGCCCCACATGTCTGTTTCCCTGTTTTCCCGGCCATATTCGAGCGTCAGTGCTCCGCGTTGCGCATTAGGCCTTTCACTATGTAGGCCAAGCGAGACAACTTATTGTTTATTTGAGCCGTTCAAGTATAATCATGTGGCGTTTGCTTATTTCTCATTCCTCTCCAACCCTCTTCTCCATCGATCATGTCGCCCTCCAGTCGAGTCCATCCTCCCGCATGCCTCATTTGAACATTCCGCCGAGTATCATTCGCATGTACCCACCCTAGTCCTCTTTCAATAGATCTCCGGACCCCGAGATGAAATCGAGAGGGAACGAGTGGGGGCACGTGATACCTAAGGCGGATTCAAAATTTTGAACCGGTGATCATAGCATCCGCAAATCATATATAAAGGGTATTCAATGTTCGTTTCATTTTTGAACGTACAATATACTCCCTCCTATCCTTTCTACTCCCTCCTTCCATCTATATTGGGCCTAATGCATTTTTCAAGACCGCCTTTGACTATTGACAAGATTAATAGTACATGACATGTATAATGCGAAAATTATATCATTGGAAGCTCCTTTCACATACGAATTTGATGGTATGCTTTATTTAAGTTGCATGTCATATATTATTGCTCTACCTTTTGGTCAAAGTTAGCCTCGAAAACGCATTAGGCCCTATACAGATGGAAGGAGGGAGTAGTTTACATATAAGTTTTATGTGTAGTCAAAGTATATCTACTTTGATAAAAAAGGTATCAACATTCAACAACGCCCAATCAATATTGTTAGATTCGTACGTACTCCTAGATTTGTACTCGAGATGGTTTCCAATTTGACTATTGACAAGATTAATAGTACATGAGATGTATAATGTGAAAATTATATCATTGGAAACTCCTTTCACATACGAATTTGACCGTATGCTTTGTGTAAGTTGCATGTCATATATTATTACTCTAACATTTGGTCAAAGTTAGCCTCGAAAAACGCATTAGACCCTGTATGCTTTGTGTAAGTTGCATGTCATATATTATTACTCTAACATTTGTGTAAGTTGCATGTCATATATTATTACTCTAACATTTGGTCAAAGTAGTATAGTGGAAGTGGATCCTCTGACGTAGGTATCCCTGCCTTACCCTCCCTTTCGGTCACTTACTGGCGGACCCCATGCTTGCTAGGCCCCGCATGTCAGTTACTCAATGGGTTCGGCCACGTCAGGGGATCCTCATCCGTAGTAATACTCCCTCTGTTTTTATTTACTCCGCATAAAACGGAGGGAGTGGTGGTATAATAAATGACGCGGGCGGGGGAGGGGGAGGGACGTCGGTTTGCTCTCAACTGCGGTCCCACAAGCGAGCGAAAACGCAAGACGAAGCGCGTTCCATTCGGTGGGCGACGTGGAGGGTCCAGCGTGCCGGGCTGCAACGCGAACGCGACAAGAGCGATGTACAGTCAAAACCGATTGACCGGTCGTCACCGGAACCACTATTCACACCAGAACCTTCGCTGCTCGGCCTACGCCAGCCACTGCCCTAAAACCACACCAAATCTCCAGCCCATTCCCCCACCTTTCGATCCCCTAGCCCGCATCAAGCGTCCCCTAGTTCGCCGCAAAGCCATGGTGCGCCGCAAGGTCACTTACTACAAGATGCTGACGCCGGAGCGCCGCGCAGAAATCGCGGTGGCGGTCGGCGCCACAGACCTCCGTTCCCAAGCTCGCTTTGCGGCGGGCCAATCCCCGAGTCCTCTGGAGCCAAGCTATGAGGAGGAGGAAGCCGATCCAATGTTCATGGCGGAGGTCGCGGCGCAGAAGGCCCCCGATGGGTATGAGACGATGGACGTCGACTTCGTGTCGACGTCCGAGTCCCGCATGGTGCAGGCGGACCAGCGGTTCAACATGGCGATACTAAAGGGGGACCGGGAGGCAGAGGCTCAACTCGACGCGGAGCGCGCGCATGCCGCTGCCATCGAGGCTCTCCTGCAGGTGGAACCGGATGTCGTGGATGTGAACCGGGCGACGGAGGCTCAACTTGAGGTGGAGCGCGCGGATGCCGCTGCCATCAAGCCCTCCTAAAGGCGGAACCGGACGTCCTGGACTTGAACTGGGCGGCAGAGGCTCGACTTGACACAGAGCGCGCGGATGCTGCTCTCATCGACACCCTCCTGCAAGCGGAACCGGACGTCCTGGACTTGAACCGGGCGGCGGAGGCTCGACTCGACGTAGAGCGCGCGGATGCCTCTTCCATCGAGGCCCTCCTGCAGGCGGAACTGGACGTCCTCGACTTGAGCCGGGCTGTGCTCTCGTCCGTGCAGAGCGCCCGCATGCTCCGCTTCAACGAGTAGCTGGAGGCCGAGGACAACCACGGTGCGGAGACACACGTCGGCAATGATGGATGGTTCGCGCCGGTAGCCAAAGACGACGAGGCCGTCTCTTTCTGCGAGCAGTGATAGTTTTTCTTTATGTTGTTGTTTTCATGGATCTTTTGTTGTGTAAAAACATATATTTGTTATGCAAGTCACCTGACTTGGGTCAGTCTACCATTTCAGGCGGTTGGATGAATATCCTACGTCTCCTAACCCTTCTTTCCTTCTTCCTCACCTCTTCTTCCCCAATAGACCATCGCACGGGCCGTACAGATACTCCCCAACATGCGTTGGATAAACATACTCTATGAACGAAAATTATGTGTCAGCGATAGGATGGCTGAGTTTGGTGTGTTCACATGCGACAGCACGTGTTCAGTGAGGGTGCGTTCCCTTGGTTGGGTTTGCGGCGTGCAGGAGCGACTGTGTGAGGGTGCGGTGCGACCGCGGTGTGCAAGAGCGACCGTGTGAGGGTGCGGTGCGACCGCGATAGCCGTGCGCAAGTGTACCTCCTTCTCATTTTGAAAACTTTAGGCAAGCTTGGCAAAAAATGTGTGGCGAAGTTTGGCAATGCAAGGCCTAGACCCAAACAGGATAAGTACGTACTATCTTTGTTTCTTTTTAGTACGTACTAGGAGTACTAGTGTTAAAAAAGAAAGGCTGGGTTTTCCTTCGCGGGATTTAATCAATACAAATCCTCGTTTCACGTGTCAATTAATGCGTATTTTCTTCTCCAAAGACCAAAGAGCTAACCATCTCACTCCTCATCGCTTGATTAATGCAGCGCCATGCAAACCAACCTTCTCACTTCCGCATGCATGCAGGGGATATTAATGTCCTTGGTTGCTAACCCCATCAATTTTGCCTCGATTAGTGTTAGTGGCCCTTTCCAAATTGTAATTTTGATATACTGGCCTTGTGTACAAAAAAATGGAGGTAGTAACTATATTTGACTTCCTTCCCCATTGCGGTGACGTCGACGATATTTTTTTGTGGTGGTTTGGCGAAGTGCGTTCGACGGAGAACACCATTTGCATCCAGGAAGTCCTTTACTAGTACTACTAGGAGTAACTAATGCGGTGAGATGGCTTCTTGAAGAAGACGATGGAGAAGCGGAGTCAGTGAAGAGTGAAATGATGGTTGCTTCGTCCGTGCTTTTGTGATTTGACGCCTCACTGCTTTGTGATTTGTGATAGAAGGGACAGGGGAGTAGACTCTGTGCTCTATACTGTAGTACTACATGCGTCCAAGCATGGGAGAAAGAGGAGAGACGTTGCATTTTTCTATTCCTTCAATCAATCAATCACGGAGCTTCGGTTCCATCTTTTTCGCTTTGGCAACACCATCCACAATGGTTCCCACGATGCCAAAAGCTATTTTCACATTTGGCTACACATTGTGGATGCTCTTAACCGTACCACTTGGTTTTGCTCCTGTGTGCTATCTATACAAATCTCAATTATATTGATCTAAAAAATTATAGAATCGAGATTAGTAAAAAGGAGGTGATTTTGCCGCGCGGATGGCGGGGGAGGTTTCTTATTTGAGCAATGCTACATCCACGTAATGGTTTACGTAAAGTTACGAACTGATGTGATGTGGGACTATTTGATTGGATTAAAGGAGAGGATTAGGCCCACCCCACCTGAAAATCAGGGGGCATATATAGATTAGATGGAAAGTATACATAGCAGCTACGTAGCCCTTTGTAAGTCTAGGATTAGGCTTCTTATTTTCGGAGGACGTTGTCCTGGCGGTTTGCTAACATGCGGTCCCACGTGTCAGTGCTTTACCAAGCCGATCCGCGTCCCACATGAGGCAGAACAACGGCAGAAGCAACACGTGGTTAAGTTGAAGAAGATGAGGGAGAAGCGGATTCAGCAACGAGTGAAATGATGGTTGCTTCGTCCCTCCAACTTAACTGCGGGAAAGGTGCAGCTTTGTGATTTGACGCCTCATTGCTCATTACTACGCCGGCGCCATGACTGGGGTGCTTCACCCCGGCTGCTCTGCACTGTATTCCGGTATGGCACGTGGACCCGGTAGCTTGATGTCCCACATGTCGGCGAAAGGGACTAGAAGATTTATGAAAGCGAGCGCTCCACTCTTACGACGGAGGAGTAGACGACACGACGGCCCAGTGAACTGTCACTTGTACTGTATAGTACTAGTATAGTTTTGCTGTTTCGCACGATCCATCGATACAAACCCGATTAAACAGGAAAGGGCGGGATTTTTCCCGCGCGGTAGATGATACTGGCCATACATTTCAAAGGCAATTTTAATGTATGCAAACTGAATAATTATAAGTAACAATATGATATCTAGTAAAACTAAAAACACATATGATTTATTGTGTTAGAGTGTAGTAGTAGTGCTGTATTGCATAGTTGTTAGATGTAACATGCGAGAACGTGTAGAGATGTAGTTTTGGAGGGCCTACAGAGAGAAAAGCGTAATACGGTCACCGAACTTCAGAATAAGCTGATTACGGTCACTATATACGTTTTGCGGTGATTATACGGTCACTTGCTCACAGCTCAGCATCGGATTGCACTCTGTTGACCGGCCAAATAGTCTGCGTGGCGCCATGTTGACTAGTTAAATTGACCATGTTCGTTGTGGGTCCCACCTGTCAGTTCGCATAGGCAAAAGGTCAGATAAACACAAATTTACGCAGGCGCGACAAGGCTCCAACCCGTGCGCGGGAATCACCTGGTTGTGTATGTGTCTGTCAGGGCCTGATGTGTGCGCATGCACGTGTAGGTTGAGCACTTGAGCGTGAGAGTGTGTGTTGGTCGTGTGGTGTACTGGTGTGTGCATGCATGCGTGCGTGTGTGCGTGTGAGTGTTGCGTGCGTGCGTGGAGTGTTGCGTGCGTGCGTGGCTGCGTGTGTACGTGTGAGTGTTGCGTGCGTGCGTGGGTGCATGTGTTTGTGTGAGTGTTGCGTGGATGCAGTTCGTGTGCATGCGTGCGTGTGTGTATAATCACCACACCAGCTCCTGTGTGTTAAAACAGACGGCTCAGCATACCAATACAAGGCCACCTTGTCCGCTGTGCCCGCGGTCATGACTTCGAACCACCGTCCAAATATTTTTTGTCGTTTGTTTTCATTCTTACTAGCAAGATGCCCGTGCGTTGCACGTAACATCAAGATGCATTTGTATGACTTGTTTATCTTGTGAGAGAAAAGGATGAACGAGGGAAGGCCTTATTTGCAAATGTGGAGAGGTGTGTGGGTACCTTTTTGCAAAATTGCCATAGTTTCTTTCCTATCCGTCAGATATAAATCGGACGGCCTATATTGCAGGATGGCAGGCACACCATCATCACCAACTCTGTTTTTTATAAGAGTGTATTTTATGTATTTTATAAGAGTGTAGATGTAGAGTAGATACAAGTCGACAGGTGGGCACGATGGTAGTGAGATAATGTGATGCAACACTAGAGGTGCCACGTGGAGCGTTTAACTGGTCAACTAGTCATGTCATGAGCAAATACAGAGTTGTACGGTGAGCCCGTGACTGCATAATAACCACTAAACATAAATGGTGACCGTAATGAGTGGATTCTGAAGTCCAATGTACGTATCGTGCTTTCGCTTCAAATACAATGATCGTCATTGCATATATCGCGAGAGAAAGATGAAACATGCCTGAATTTTCTGGGGGGCTTACTTTTAGAGGACCTGGAGATAGTTTTGTATGCATACGTGAAAGGGCGTACAGGGGGGGTATGCGATGGAGAGAGAGATGCTCTTCGTTTCTCTTTATTATGACTAACTTTGTATATAGTATAAAAATATACAAATTCACAGTGCGGAATAAATATCATTGTGGGCACCATGCAATGCAAATTAGCGTTCGTACTCCTCCATATAACTTTGTAATGTTGTATATATGTAGAAACTCTAAAATATTTTTTGGCCACACTTTATTCAAAAGGAATGTTGTATGCGAAATAAACGTGAAGAGAGGGCTTTTTAGATCAATGGGGTACGTGATGTAACATGTGTGAATGTGTAGTTGATGCATTTGGCGGGGCCTAGAGAGGTATGTGTGTGTATTACGTATTCGAGAGAGGCATGGATAGAGGGGCCGACGGGGGGGGGGCGTGGGAGAGATAGCATGAGAAATGAGAGTGGTCTAGAGAGAGAGAGACGAATATGACGTCACGACAAGAGATTCCATTCCGTTGAGTGTGTATATGCAAGGGGGAGGGAATAGAGGCACCAGGAGAAATTTTCTATGTGTGTGGTGTTTGTGTTGGTATTTGTGGGAGTGAGAAGATAATGAGACGTGGGGGCAGAGGGTGTGTCACCGCGTAAGGTCCAGTGGGTCGAGGTGAGGCCCTTCATTCTGTTCCATCCTGCGCCACATTGGTTGGCCTATGACGCATTTAGGAAGACCCATGGATGACTAGTCTATAACACCCTCGATGCGACTATAGCTCCCACGTGTCTAGGCACGACTTAGAGACATAATCGCATTGAAAGCATATGTCGCAAGTTAGGCAATCTTCAGAACATCCCATGTAATGTAAATAATAAAGGGGAAAACATAGTTGGCTTACACTCGCCACGTCAATCAAGTACATAAATAACATAACATCATCCAAACACTCATGGCCCGACTTCGGCGCCAAAATAAAAGAGAACCCAACATGCGACAACGGTCCCGTTCACCCCCAACTGGGCACCACTACTGATCATCAGGAAAGGAAACATAGTAACGTTGAGAGTCTTCGTCGAACTCCCACTTGAGCTCACACACGTCTCCTGGAGCGGAATCATTGGGCCCTGCATCTGGTGTAATAGTAATTTGTGAGCCACAGGGACTCAGCAATCTTGCACCCTCGCGATCAAGACTATTCAAGCTTATAGGTAAGGCAAGGTAAAATACGAGTGGAGCTGCAGCAAGCTACTAGCAAGTATGGTGGCTAACTTATTTGCAAAAGAGAGCGAGAAGAGGAGGCAAAGCACGAGCGAGAAGCTAGAGACCAACCTGCGCAAACATTACTCCAACACCATGTCCACTTCCCAGACTCCGCCGAGAAGAGACCATCACGGTAACACACTCAGTTGATTCATTTTAATTAAATTAAGGTTCAAGTTATCTACAACCAGACATTAACAAATTCCCATCTGCCCATAACCGCGGGCGCGGCTTTCGAAAGTTCAATCCCTGCAGGGGAGTCCCAACTTAGCCCATGACAAGCTCTCACGGTCAACGAAGGAA
This sequence comes from Triticum aestivum, assembly GCF_018294505.1. Lineage (NCBI taxonomy): Eukaryota > Viridiplantae > Streptophyta > Magnoliopsida > Poales > Poaceae > Triticum > Triticum aestivum. The sequence continues at coordinate 427,394,573 of NC_057797.1, forward strand.
TAGACCTCCTCCCAAGACGTTCCGATCAAACTCGGTATCTCGGTTACTCAAGACATTTCGACAGGTTAAAACGAATCCAGCAACACCGCCCGAATGTGCCGACAAATCCCGATAGGAGCTGCACATATCTCTTTCTCAGGGCACACTCAGATGAACACTACGTACAACTAAAACCAACCCTCAAGTTGCCCCGAGGTGGCGCTGCAAGTGGCTCTATTTGGATCAACACTCAGAGGAGCACTGGCCCGGAGGGGTTTAAAAATAAGATGACCCTCGGGCTCCGGAAACCCAAGAGAAAAAGAGGCTAGGTGGCAAATGGTAAGACCAAAGTTGGGCATTGCTGGAAAAGCTTTAATCAAGGCGAAATATCAAGGGGTTCCCATTATAACCCAACCGCGTAAGGACACAAAATCCGGGAACATAACACCGATATGACGGAAACTAGGGCGGCAAGAGTGGAACAAAACACTAGGCGAGAGGCCAAGCCTTCCACCCTTCACCAAGTATATAGATGCATTAAGATAACAAGGCAATATAATGATATCCCAACAAGTAAATAAAAGATGTTCCAACAAGGAACGGCCTCCAATCTTCACCTGCAACTAGCAACGCTATAAGAGGGGCTGAGCAAAGCGGTAACATAGCCAATCAACGGTTTGCTAGGACATGGTGGGTTAGAGGTTTGACATGGTAATTTGGGAGGCTTGCAAGCAAGTGGTAGGCATCGTAGCAATGGCATAGCAAAAGAGCGAGCAAACTAGCATAGCAAAGATAGTAGTGATTTCGAGGGTATGATCATCTTGCCTGCACAGTTGTCAGAGTTGACTGGATCCTCGAAAGCAAACTCAACGGGCTCCTCGTTAGCGAACTCGTCTCCCGGCTCTACCCAAACAAGACAAACAAGCAACAAGTATACAATCAACCATGTGCAAGACCGAGCAATATGATGAAATGATGATATGCTATGCGGGATGCGATGCGGGATGCAAAATGCAAGATATGACAGGAAATACATGAACCTGGCCTCAACTTGGAATTCCAAGTGTGCCACTGGAAAGATGAGATAAAATCGCTTGAAAACGATATAAAGAACGCCGGAATCGGAGTTACGGTTTGGAAATGGCAAGCGATTCAAATATGACACCGGTCTGCGATTTACAGCAAGTAGGCATCTAAATGCAATGAGATGAACATGCTAAAGCACCCAAACATGACAACAAAATACATGGCAGGGAAGAATTCAAGATGTTAACAAAAGTCTAGCACTGAGCTACGGCCAATTCATCCATTAACAGGTTCAAACAAGCATGGCAAAAATCAACACTTGTCTGGAATTTCAGATCATATAGCCCTCTTCGGAGCAACAAAACAACATGCTACAGGACCTGAACATGACAAACAAAGACATGGCATGGAGCTACTCAACAGGCTTAACAAAAGTCCCTTAGTGACCTTGAGCCAAAAGGGATCACAAAATATACTAACAAGCACACGAACATAGCAAAAACATAATCAGTTTTCAGACTTAGTGAAAACTGGGACATGCTGAAACATAACTCATGAAGGCATGTTTGCGAGCTCGATGCACTCACCACGGTGTAAGTCATGGCAAGACAAGCATACATCCCTTAAGAAGGCACAAAATGCAAGCTAGAAATGGCAAGAACAATGGCATAGCATGCACGGCTCAACTACGATAACATCGGCAAAATCGCAAACAAGTTGACGATCTGCCCAGATTCGCAACGAAGCAAAAGTAGAGCTCGATTGACTCAAGCTAGGGTGCTCCATAATTGCAAAAAAGACATGGATGGATAGAGCACTATAAGATTAACAAAACTCCCTTACTGATCATCCTCAAAAGAGGCACGGATCACTAGGAAACAATAAGAACATATGGCTTCGTGAGATAAACAAACCCAGGACTTAGTGAAATCACCAAGTCCCTGAAAACAGAATTAGCAAGTGCACCACTTTGCAAGCTTGCACAAGTCACCACACACATCCTAAAAATATATGGGTTGCACCTCTGGAAAGATGACAAAACCCTTAACAAAACACATGTAGAACTCACGGGCATATCATGCACACATTAATCATGGCAAAAATGACAAAAGTGCTAAATGGAGTAACAGATCTGACAATTAACTCAAGTAGCCCTCTTCTAACAGCATTTCGGGTATCAAAATGAGCTCAAATGAAAATGATGCAATGTAATGAAATGATGTACTCTCTGAGATGAACATTTTGATATGCTATATGCATCAATCGGAGCTACGGATGCAAAGTTACGGAGCCGCGAACACGGGCATTTGAACTAAAAATTCTGGGGACTTACGAAAAATTCAACCTCCGGATCTGGATCTAGGGTTTGCACGGAAACCGAGGCAAACTCCGGCAGCACTATTCACGACGGCGGCGGCGGGCGCGGATGGAGCGGCCGGACTTCCCGCGGGCGGCAGCGGCGAGGCCGGGCGGCACGGCCGAGGCGGAGGCGGACGCCAGCGAGGTTGCGCGGCGGGGCGGCGATGGCGTGCGGCGGCGCGGCCACCGGAGTCGAGGGAGGCGGCGGCGGGGCTCGCCGGCGAGGGGCGCGGCGACCTGCGGCGGGGAAGAGAGGCGCGGGGCGGCGGACTCCCTCAGGCGGTGGGGCGGCGAGAGGCCCGGTCGGGCGGCGGGGAGGGACGACTGCGGGCCGGCCGGGCCGCGGGCGGTGGTGGCGGCGGTTGCCACGTGGCAGCATCTGACTGGGCGCGGGGGGCGGCGGACGTTGTCCGGCCCGCTCGGGACATGTCCGGCGGCGGCGGATCTGGGATTTTTAGGGTTAGGGGGGAGAGGATCCGCGAATTTGGAATGGGGGGTGTATATATAGGCATAGAGGGAGCTAGGAGAGTCCAAATGAGGTGCTGTTTTCAGCCACGCGATCGTGATCGAACGCTCTAGGACATGGAGCAGAGTTTAGTGGGTTTTGGGCCAAATTGGAGGGGTGTTGGGCTGCAACACACACGAGGCCTTTTCGGTCCCTCGGTTAACCGTTGGAGTATCAAACGAAGTCCAAATGATACGAAACTTGACAGGCGGTCTACCAGTAGTAAACCAAGGCCGCTTGGAAAGTCTCGGTCCAATCCGGAAATGTTTAAACCCCACACACGAAAGAAAGCTAGAAATGACCACCGGAGGAGAACGAAGCGCCGGAATGCAAAACGGACAACGGGAAAAATGCTCGAATGCATGAGACGAACACGTATGCAAATGCAATGCACATGATGACATGATATGAGATGCATGACAACGACAACAACACACGGAGACAAAACCCGAACCCGAGAAATAAATATAACTTAACGCCGGAAACGGCAAGAGTTGGAGTACAAATAGGGAAAGTTACATCCGGGGTGTTACAACACTCCACCACTACGAAAGGATCTCGTCCCGAGATCTAGGACTGAAAGAACGCCGGGTACTCAGAACGGAGGTGATCCTCGCGTTCCCAGGTAGCTTCACGGTCGGAATGGTGTGACCACTTGACTTTGAGAAATTTGATTGACTTGTTGCGAGTCTTGCGTTCAGTCTCTTCAAGAATAGCAACTGGGTGCTCACGATAAGAGAGATCTTCTTGGAGCTCAATGTCCTCGAAGTTGACGGTGCGGTCAGGAGTCTTGAAGCACTTTCGAAGCTGAGAGACATGGAACACGTCATGAACATTTGCAAAGTTTGAAGGAAGCTCGAGTTGATAGGCGAGGTCGCCTCTCTTGCTGACAATCTTGAAAGGTCCCACGTATCTAGGGGAAGCTTCCCTTTGATACCGAAGCGACGAGTACCTTTCATAGGAGAGACACGGAGGTAAACATGATCTTCGATCTCGAAAGCCAAATCACGGTGCTTACTATCATAGTAGCTCTTCTGGCGGGATTGGGCTGCTTTGAGGTTATCACGAATGACTTTGCACATTTCTTCTGCCTCTGTGATTAAGTCATTACCCAAAAGCTGACGTTCACCGGTTTCAGACCAGTTGAGAGGGGTACGGCACTTCCTGCCATACAGAATTTCAAAAGGGGCCTTGCCCGAACTTGCTTGAAAACTGTTGTTGTAGGAGAATTCAGCATAAGGAAGACAATCCTCCCACTTCATGCCGAAGGAGATCACACAAGCCCTGAGCATATCTTCAAGAATCTGGTTGACACGCTCAACTTGACCGCTTGTTTGAGGATGGAAAGCTGTGCTGAAGCGGATGTTGGTGCCCATGGCCTTCTGAAAAGAATCCCAAAACTTCGAGGTAAAGATGCTGCCACGGTCTGAAGAGATCACTTGAGGAATACCGTGCAGAGAGACAATGCGAGAGGTATAGAGTTCCGCCAATTGAGCTGCAGTGATCGACTCTTTGATAGGCAGAAAATGAGCCACTTTGGTGAGTTTGTCGATGACAACGAATATAGCATCATTGCCACGCTTGGACTTTGGAAACCCAGTCACGAAGTCCATTTCAATGTGGTCAAACTTCCATTCTGGAATGGCAAGAGGTTGGAGGAGACCTGCTGGCCTTTGGTGTTCTGCCTTCACTCTTCTGCAGACATCACATTCATTCACGAATTGAGCGATCTCGCGCTTCATTCGAGTCCACCAATAAGCTTGCTTAAGGTCCTGATACATCTTCGTGCTCCCAGGGTGGATGGAGAGGAGAGAATTGTGAGCCTCGTTCATGATCACTTTACGGAGGTCACCTTTGGGTACAACAATACGATCCTCGAAGAAGAGAGTGTCCTTGTCATCAAGGCGGTAGCACTTGTACTTGGACTGACTCTTGGCAATCCCAATCTTCACCTTTTTCACCATAGCATCAAGAAGCTGGGCTTGGCGAATCTGGTCTTCCAAGGTAGGAGAGACTTGAAGGTTGGCGAGGAAACCTTGAGGAACAACTTGCAGATTAAGTTTGCGGAAAGCTTCACAAAGCTCGGGTTGATAAGGCTTGAGAATCAGACTGTTGCAGTAAGCCTTTCCTGCTCAAAGCGTCAGCAATCACATTAGCCTTGCCTGGAGTATACTCGATACTCGGATTATACTCTTGAATCATTTCGACCCATCGAGTTTGCCTGAGGTTGAGATTAGGCTGAGTGAAGATGTACTTGAGACTCTTGTGATCAGTGAAAATGTCCACTTTTCTTCCCAATAGAAGATGTCTCCAAGTCAAAAGAGCATGCACAACTGCCGCCAACTCGAGATCATGAGTGGGGTAGTTCTTCTCATTAGGCTTCAACTGGCGAGATGTATAAGCAACAACTTTCTTCTCTTGCATCAATACGCGCCAAGACCTTGGAGAGAGGCATCACAAAAGACCTCGTACGGCTTGGATTCATCAGGCGGAGTCAGAACTGGAGCAGTGATCAATTTCTCTTTCAAAGTGTTGAAAGCAATATCACACTCCGGAGACCAAACGTACTTGACGTGCTTCTGAAGAAGATTAGAGAGAGGCTTCGCGATCTTAGAAAAGTTTTCAACGAATCTTCGCAATAGCTTGCGAGACCGAGAAACTGCGGAGTTGCTTCACGTTCTGAGGAGGTTCCCAATTCACAATTGCAGACACCTTCTCAGGATTCACGGCAATGCCCTTGGCAGAGATGATATGACCAAGATAAAGAACCTCATCGAGCCAAAATTCACACTTGGAGAACTTGGCGTAGAACTGATGTTCTCTGAGCTTATCAAGAACCAAACGCAAGTGCTTGGCATGATCTTCCTTGTTCTTGGAGAAAACCAGAATGTCGTCGAGATAGACCAAAACGAAGTCATTGGTGTAGGCGTTGAAGATGAAGTTCATCATGCGAGAGAACGTCGGAGGAGCGTTGGCGAGGCCAAAAGACATGACAGTGTATTCATATGAACCAAAGCTTGTTCTGAATGCTGTCTTGGGAATATCTTCTTCACGAATGCGAATCTGGTGATAACCCATACGGAGATCAAGCTTGGAGAATACTTGGGCACCTTTGAGTTGTTCGAACAGCTCATTGATGTTGGGAAGTGGGTATTTGTTCTTGATGGTCTTCTTGTTCACTGGACGGTAATCAACACAAAGTCGGTCCGTTCCATCCTTCTTCTTCACAAAAAGAACACCACAACCCCACGGAGAAGAACTAGGCCGGATGAGACCCATTTTCTCTTGCATATCGAGTTGCTTCTTCAGCTCCTTCAACTCTTCAGGTCCGAGCTTGTAAGGACGTTTGCACACAGGTTCCGTGCCAGGCTCAAGATCAATAACGAATTCAACTGGCCGGTGCGGAGGCATTCCTGGGAGCTCTTCTGGAAAGACGTCTTGGTATTCGCAAACGACTGGAATTTGCGAGATAGCATCCAATTCACCCTTCTCATTGAGAGAAAATAGACGAATGGTATTATCCCGAGCGGCAAAGACAATTACATCCTCAGACGAATGAGTCAATTGAATCTGTTTGGCAGCACAATCAAGATGTGCCTTGTGCTTAGAAAGCCAATCCATTCCGAGAATAAGATCAATATCCGAGTTACCAAGAACCACCGGAGAAGAGAGAAACTTGTAATTGCCCAACGTGATAGAGACATCCGGGACGCAATTGTTAGAAGTCATTTGCTTGCCCGGAGACACAATCTTCAATGGAACAGGAATCCTTTCGGTCACAAAATCATGCTTGGCCACAAATGGAGTTGAAATAAAAGAAAGCGATGCACCAGTGTCAAAAAGAACTTTTGCAGGAACATCGTTAACAAGAAGGTTACCCATGATCACATCTGGTGAGTCCTCTGCCTGAGCTGCATTCAGCAAATTGACCTTGGCGTGCTTGGGTTTATGCTTGACCACAGCTGTACTTGCCGATCTGACAGGAGGAGGAGGAGGAAGACGCCTCTGGTTGAAACACTTGTTGGCATAGTGACCCTTTTGTTGGCACTTGTTGCACGTGACCTCTGAAAGCGGACGGTGATACGGAGCACTCGATCTTGGAGCTTGAGACGAAGTCTTGTTCTGAAAGCCAGGGTTGGGTGGGTGGGAAGAATCACTGCCACCTTTGCTCTTCTGCTGATACGACTGATGGAATGGAGGAGGAGGAAGCCAAAACTTCTGCTGCTTGGCCACTTGAGTAGAGGAAGAAGGAGTAACATCTCTGACTCGCTTCTTGGAAGCATCACACCTCAACTGAGTAGCCTCTTGCTTCAGTGCCATGTTGTAGAACTCATCGTATCTCAAGGGTTCAAAGAGAACAAGAGCGAGCTGAATTTATTCTCTAAGACCACCCCTGAACTGATATATCATGCTCTTCTCATTAGGGACGTCCTGCTTGGCAAAGCGGGCGAGCTTCTGAAACAACTTGTTGTAGTCATAGACAGACAAAGAGCCTTGCTTCAGATTGCGGAATTCCTCACGCTTGCCTTTCAACCACGCTCTGGGGAATATGATGAGCTCGGAAATCTCGACGGAAATCATCCCAAGTGATAACACATCCACCTCTGGAGTCCTTGTACTGCCGGAACCATTCTACAGCTTGATCTTTGAGTTGGAAGGAAGCGAACTTAACAAAGTCCTCAGGCCTGACGTTACTGCACTCGAAATGCTTGCACAGATCCACAAGCCAATCGTCAGCATCGGTTGCCTCAACACAATTGCTGAAAGTCTTTGGCCCGTTAGCAAGGAACTGGTTGAGTGTAGCAAAGTGACTCTGATTGCTGCCTTGATTCCCTTGACTGCCTTGATTGCGCTCTTGAAGAATTTGCATGATCAACTGTGTGTTTGCATTGGTTGCGGCCATCACAGCTTGCCATGCCTCTGGAGGAGGTGGAGGTGGTGGCGGATCAGGATTCGGAGTCGTGCGCGTTGGAGGAGCCATCCTGAAGAGGTTGACCACCATTAGCACATTGATAGATAAATATTGAAGCTGAATCCAACGGAATGAAAATTGCAACATATAGTCTTCACATCCGAACAAAATGAACGAATGCATTCCTCTTGAAATGGTCACATATCCATAAATTGAGAAGCCACGTAGAATTAAGGTAGAGAAATAAATCAACAAGGTACGGATCAAGAACGAATAATCGGTAAGAAATCCCAATCTCAAACCAATATTCGTGGAAGAAGAACTAGAGCTACTAGAATTCCCACCTATGAAACTCCCGAACCTTTTCGGTTATGCAATCAGGTGTTGGGGATACAGGGGAAGCATAATATCTCACCCAAACTAGCAAATCCTACATCCAGCTGTATCCATCCTTCAACACATAACCAAGAAACCTTCGGAAACCATCTACCTCAACCTTCGAAAAGCATCCGTTATACAAGTTATGGCGATACTCCCGAACTCCCGCCCCAGTACTGGGTGGCGTCGAGGTTATCTCACCAACGAACTGCATAAAAGAGATTTTCGATGTCGGCGTACTAACTCAGGTATTCCAGAACTGCAACGATAAAATTATGATGACAACACCTCAGAGCTCAACTCCCCGGGACACTTCCACTAAACCCCTGACAGGAGGCACCAAGTCAATGTTCTCATCATAAAACCATCGGAACGATTCCAAGATACCCGCGTGATCCTAAAATTTTTTAGTGAAATTTGAGAAGAGAAGAGTCAAAACTCTACGTCAGGATGCCTTACCAGAGCGATGAGGAGACTGGGAAGTAAAAAGAATTCCTAATCTCTCCGATATATAATTCCTAAAGACTCAAAACATTTTTCTAGACACAACTCGGCCGCTAAAAACGATCAAGCAATGGGGCTCCTAAGGTCGGGGAAGGCTCTGATTACCAACTTGTAACACCCTCGATGCGACTATAGCTCCCACGTGTCGAGGCACGACTTAGAGACATAATCGCATTGAAGGCATATGTCGCAAGTTAGGCAATCTTCACAACATCCCATGTAATGTAAATTATAAAGGGGAAAACATAGTTGGCTTACACTCGCCATGTCAATCAAGTACATAAATAACATAACATCATCCAAACACTCATGGCCCGACTTCGGCGCCAAAATAAAAGAGAACCCAACATGCGACAACGGTCCCGTTCACCCCCAACTGGGCACCACTACTGATCATCGGGAAAGGAAACATAGTAACATTGAGAGTCTTCGTCGAACTCCCACTTGAGCTCACACACGTCTCCTGGAGCGGAATCATCGGGCCCTGCATCTGGTGTAATAGTAATCTGTGAGCCACAGGGACTCAGCAATCTCGCACCCTCGTGATCAAGACTATTCAAGCTTATAGGTAAGGCAAGGTAAAATATGAGTGGAGCTGCAGCAAGCTACTAGCAAGTATGGTGGCTAACTTATTCGCAAAAGAGAGCGAGAAGAGGAGGCAAAGCACGAGCGAGAAGCTAGAGACCAACCTGCGCAAACATTACTCCAACACCGTGTCCACTTCCCGGACTCCGCCGAGAAGAGACCATCATGGTAACACACTCAGTTGATTCATTTTAATTAAATTAAGGTTCAAGTTATCTACAACCGGACATTAACAAATTCCCATCTGCCCATAACCACGGGCGCGGCTTTTGAAAGTTCAATCCCTGCAGGGGAGTCCCAACTTAGCCCATGACAAGCTCTCACGGTCAATGAAGGAATAGACCTCCTCCAAAGACGTTCCGATCAGACTCGGTATCTCGGTTACTCAAGACACTTCACAGGTTAAAACAAATCCAGCAACACCGCCTAAATGTGCCGACAAATCCCGATAGGAGCTGCACATATCTCTTGCTCAGGGCACACTCAGATGAACACTACGTACAACTAAAACCAACCCTCAAGTTGCCCCGAGGTGGCGCTGCAAGTGGCTCTATTTGGACCAACACTCAGAGGAGCACTGGCCCGGGGGGGGGGGTTTAAAAATAAGATGACCCTCGGGCTCCAGAAACCCAAGGGAAAAAGAGGCTAGGTGGCAAATGGTTAGACCAAAGTTGGGCATTGCTGGAAAAGCTTTAATCAAGGCGAAATATCAAGGGGTTCCCATTATAACCCAACCGCGTAAGGAACGCAAAATCCGGGAACATAACACCGATATGACGGAAACTAGGGCGGCAAGTGTGGAACAAAACACTAGGCGAGAGGCCGAGCCTTCCACCCTTCACCAAGTATATAGATGCATTAAGATAACAAGGCAATATAATGATATCCCAACAAGTAAATAAAGATGTTCCAACAAGGAACGGCCTCCAATCTTCACCTGCAACTAGCAACGCTATAAGAGGGGCTGAGCAAAGCGGTAACATAGCCAATCAACGGTTTGCTAGGACATGGTGGGTTAGAGGTTTGACATGGTAATTTGGGAGGCTTGCAAGCAAGTGGTAGGCATCGTAGCAATGGCATAGCAAAAGAGCGAGCAAACTAGCATAGCAAAGATAGTAGTGATTTCGAGGGTATGATCATCTTGCCTGCACAGTTGTCAGAGTTGACTGGATCCTCGAAAGCAAACTCAATGGGCTCCTCGTTAGCGAACTCGTCTCCCGGCTCTACCCAAACAAGACAAACAAGCAACAAGGATACAATCAACCACGTGCAAGACTCAAGCAATATGATGAAACGATGATATGCTATGCGGGATGCGATGCGGGATGCAAAATGCAAGATATGACAGGAAATGCATGAACCTGGCCTCAACTTGGAATTCCAAGTGTGCCACTGGAAAGATGAGATGAAATCGCTTGAAAACGATATAAAGAACGCCGGAATCGGAGTTACGGTTTGGAAATGGCAAGCGATTCAAATATGACACCGGTCTGCGATTTACAGCAAGTAGGCATCTAAATGCAATGAGATGAACATGCTACAGCACCCAAACATGACAACAAAATACATGGCAGGGATGCAATCAAGATGCTTAACAAAAGTCTAGCACTGAGCTACGGCCAATTCATCCATTAACAGGTTCAAACAAGCATGGCAAAAGCAATGCAAAGATCCAGACTTAGTGAATTAACACTTGTCTGAATTTCAGATCATATAGCCCTCTTCGGAGCAACAAAACAACATGCTACAGGACCTGAACATGACAAAGAAAGACATGGCATGGAGCTACTCAACAGGCTTAACAAAAGTCCCTTAGTGACCTTGAGCCAAAAGGGATCACAAAATATACTAACAAGCACACGAACATACCAAAACATAATCAGTTTTCAGACTTAGTGAAAACTGGGACATGCTGAAACATAACTCATGAAGGCATGTTTGCGAGCTCGATGCACTCACCACGGTGTAAGTCATGGCAAGACAAACATACATCCCTTAAGAAGGCACAAAATGCAAGCTAGAAATGGCAAGAACAATGGCATAGCATGCAAGGATCAACTACGATAACATCGGCAAAATCGCAAACAAGTTGACGATCTGCCCAGATTCACAACGAAGCAAAAGTAGAGCTCGATTGACTCAAGCTAGGGTGCTCCATAATTGCAAAAAAGACATGGATGGATAGAGCACTATAAGATTAACAAAACTCCCTTACAGATCATCCTCAAAAGAGCACGGATCACTAGAAACAATAAGAACATATGCATCGTGAGATAAAAACCAGACTTAGTGAAATCACCAAGTCCCTGAAAACAGAATTAGCAAGTGCACCACTTTGCAAGCTTGCACAAGTCACCACACATCCTAAAAATATATGGGTTGCACCTCTGGAAAGATGACAAAACCCTTAACAAAACACATGTAAGAACTCACGGGCATATCATGCACACATTAATCATGGAAAAATGACAAAAGTGCTAAATGGAGTAACAGATCTGACAATTAACTCAAGTAGCCTCTTCTAACAGCATTTCGGGCATCAAAATGAGCTCAAATGAAATGATGCAAGTAATAAATGATGTACTCTCTGAGATGAACATTTGATATGCTATATGCATGATTGGAGCTACGGATGCAAAGTTACGGAGCCGTAACAGGGGCATTTTGAACTAAAATTCTGGGATTAGGAAAAATTAACCTCCGGATCTGGATTAGGTTTGCACGAAAACCAGGCAAACTCCGGCAGCACTGTTCACGACGGCGGCGGCGGGCCGGATGGAGCGGCCGGACTTCCCGGCCGGCAGCGGCGAGGCCGGGCGCACGGCGAGCGGAGGCAGATGCCTGCGAGGTTTGCGCGCGGGCGACGATGGCGTCGGCGCGCGGCCACCGGAGTCGAGGGAGGGGCGGGCTGCCGGGCGAGGGGCGGCGACCGGCGCGGCGACCTGCGGCGGGAAGAGCGCGGGCGGCGGACTCCCTCAGGCGGTGGGCGGCGCGAGAGCCGGTCGGGCGGCGGGAGGGACACTGCGGCCGGCGGCCGCGGGCGGTGCGGCGGCGGTTGCCACGTGGCACGTCTGACTGGGCGGCGGCGGATGTTTGTCCGGCCCGCTCGGACACGTCCGCGGTGGCGATCTGGGATTTTTAGGGTTAGGGGGGAGAGGATCCGCGGATTTGGAATGGGGGTGTAATATATAGGCATAGAGGGAGCTAGGAGAGTCCAAATGAGGTGCGTTTTCGGCCACGCGATCGTGATCGAACGCTCTAGGACATGGAGCAGAGTTTGGTGGGTTTTGGGCCAAATTGGAGGGGTGTTGGGCTGCAACACACACGAGGCCTTTTCGGTCCCTCGGTTAACCATTAGAGTATCAAACGAAGTCCAAATGATACGAAACTTGACAGGCGGTCTACCGGTAGTTAACCAAGGCCGCTTGGCATGTCTCGGTCCAATCCGGAAATGTTTAATCCCCACACACGAAAGAAAGCTAGAAGTGACCACCGGAGGAGAAGAAGCGCCGGAATGCAAAACGGACAACGGGGAAAATGCTCGAATGCATGAGATGAACACGTATGCAAATGCAATGCACATGATGACATGATATGAGATGCATGACAAAGAAAATAACACACGGAGACAAAGACCCGAACCCGAGAAATAAATATAACTTAACGCCGGAAACAGCAAGAGTTGGAGTACAAATAGGGAAAGTTACATCTGGGGTGTTACAGGGAGGGAACAGAGGCACCAGGAGAAATTTTCTGTGTGTGTGTGGTGTTTGTGTTGGTATGTGTGGGTGTGAGAAGATAAAGAGACGTGGGGGCAGAGGGTGTGTCACCGCGTGAGGTCCGGTGGGTCGAGGTGAGGTCCTTCCTTCTGTTCCGTCCTGCGCCACATTGGTCGGCGCGTGACGCATTTAGGAAGACCCATGGATGACTAGTCGTACAAGACAAAGATAGCAGCATTGTGAAGGACTCTGTGTCCACTGACAAAGCCGGCTAGGATTTGTAACCCTAGGTTCTCAGACTAAGGTAACCCCTTTATCTCTGATATTACTATTCATCCAACCTAACTTTAAGGGGCATCCTACAGAATGCTCTGCTAGAATCATACTCGTCGATTAGGAAGAGAGGTGTGAGACAATGCGTGAGAGACAGGCGTAAAGATAATGCGTACATGAGACACGTAGGCAGGTCCATGTATATAGAAAGGGTCGATGAGGATTGTGCGTGTGTATGTTTGCGAGAGGAAGAGTGCTTGTGATAAAGGTTAGTGAAAACAGTTGTAAATGGTTACGAGAGGGAGGGAGGGTTATATCTAGAGCATGTGTGCGAGAAAGACACCTCGGGAGAGAGTGTGTGAGCATGTGTGAGAGACCACCGATGGAGAGTGAAACTACACGTAAAAGACTGCTCTACACATTGATTAAAGATATAAATTGTATCCAAATATTAGGATGGGATCATGATATTTGCAATTCACGTAAGGAGCGGTCATTGATCCATCAGACATCTAGATTCTATCGAATTTGAGCATGTCTATGTTATTATTCGACACAATTGATCCACATAGTTAGTATTTTGAACTCCAGACAATGCATCGCTTTAGCAATCGAATATAAACGTGAGTATAGTTCATGTTGTGTGTGTAAAGCACATTATACATACGAAAGTTACACAATGGACATTATAAATAGCTACTACCTATGAACTAGCATACATTTGAATTCAACTTAAGGTGGTTTAAAAAAATCGAATTCAACATGAAGTCCATTCAATTATTTGAATTTGATATCATGGCATTTGTAAACCATACCTAAATTATGGGGGCACCAATCTTTGCTCTGATTTTGTACATAATAGCATATGTAGTCGTGTACAAAATAGATTCAAATTTAGCTCCTCCATTCCAAAATAATCGTAGTTATAGGATTTTCAAGTGTCAAAATTTCAAAAAGAAGCGGATAATTTAATGAGGTTTTCAAACATACAAGGTCAAATATAACGTTGTATATTTAGGTCAATCCTCATAGTTCAAGAGTACTCTAAACGTGAATGCTTGTGTTTCAAAATTTCGAACGAAGGCCAAAAGAGCCTCTACTCGCCCGAAACCGCGTGAGACCAATGTTTGGTAGTACAAGGAAATTACTTTTCTAATAACTCCGACCCGTGAAACCTACCGGCCCGACGTCCAAAGGTCTAAACCGGGGTAGGTTTGTAGCTTCATCTAGACGCCACGCAACCGCATCCGAAAAACATTCATACACAATGGCCGCCTAAGCACACATGCGCGCGGCCAAAATCGCTCCCGCCCACTATTTGGGACACCTGGGATTACCATCCTACCCCCGACCCGCAGTAGGTCCGAAATTTAAGAGGGGGCAAAGTTTGTACTTTCCCCAAATTTCAAACAAGCGCGTCCCATCTTCTGTTCAAAAAAGCCAAAAACAAGCGCGTCCCAGACCGAAACATGGTTCCCCCCCACCCGTCCGATTCCCCATTCGTACTCCGTGGGCGCCAAAACTACCTCTCCACCAGCCGCGAAACCCCGGCGTCCTCCGTCCGCCACCCCATCCCACCCATCAACCGCCGCCCTCCTCCATCACGCCGGAGCCGATACCCCGACGTCATCGTCCACCGCAACCTCAACCGCAACGCCCTCCACGGCTAGTAGTTGAAGCCGAGGCCGAGCCGTCCGTACCCGAGCCAGTTCAACCACGCCATCCTGCGCCTCACCGCTGCCGCTCCAACTTCGCCACCCTCCACCGCACCGGAGTGTTCCTGCTACGCCGTCCTTCGCCGCCTCGGATCTGCTTCCCCTCCGCCGACATACGGCCACGGCAACACAGTCAACAATTTGGCCATGGGTTCGTCCAAGCCTGCACCCTCCAGAACATCGGTTTCCCGGTAAAAACAAGAAGATCGGCGCGACATGTGGGGGTGACCACACCGGCAACCGAAAAAGGTACTCCTCTTCCCTTATTCATGCAAATCTTACGTCTCTGCTTGCATGGTATTCATCCCACAGAAGACACTAGTTGACCGCTTCTTCTTGATACTAGATGTTCCTAGTAACTCGCGATGCACAAGGTTTCTCCTCATATACTATTTCACCTTAGCTAGAGGTCCGTCGCCCCCCTGAATTTCAATTTCTGGCCACTTGATTCCCAATTAACGGAAGCATTCCCCGGCGTAGCAGGCGCTAGTACGCCTATTACGCTGGGGAAGTAGCGCCTTGGTGTTTATCATAGGGGCGTGTGCGGCCTAGAGCTACTGGCGCCTGATCTGGAGGTCGGCTGGGATTAAAGGGATGGCCTGGGGGCGCTGCCAAGCACGGCGGTGGTGTGAGGTCGATGGGAGGGCGGGGCGGCGGAGGCAGGGGTCTGGGCCGGTGGTCGCTGGCGGTTCGAGAAAGATCGTCAACAGTGACTAGAGGGAGGTAGACGAAGGCTATCTGCCCGTTCCTTATAGATTGGATGGTTCATTAAAAAAATTGACTGACCTATTTATTTTCAGTCGACTGTTATCTTAGATATGAACACATGTGGTGGTGTGCTGGAGGAGTACCTACATTTCATGTGCTCATATATTACAAAATCATACGGAGTAGAATCTAATTTTGTTTGCCATGTAATGTTGTAGAGCTATCATATGTCTCCTGTCATTTATTTTTCAGCCACCTGCTATCTGCTACTTTTACAGTGCACTAGTTCTGCACACACTTCACCCTTACTCTCACTGTTGTGTTTTTATGCAAGGGTATTCCAGACTCTGTTGCCATGAGAGAAGCCAAAAAGAAAAGAGATAAGTCGCTCCAGCTTGTTGTGCGGCTAGGCAAGACACGTTTTGACGCTTTAATGGGTGCAGTGTCAGCAGATGGAGACGGGGAACATAGCTCTGGAGTTGATGACCTCGCTCGCAATGAACCACCATCCTAGGTGCTTGCTTTAACTTCGCGATGTCATATGTGGTTGCATGTTCCATATGGTGTCTAGCTTGTATTCGAAAGGCCGAAGTCGATAAGATAAGGAAAGATATTTTTTACATGAACCACCATCCCGTGAGCACCAGAAGACAAATAGCTAGTCAGGGCACTGGCCGAGCCAGTGACAAGCCCAACAAAGATAGGCATCACCTGGAAGCCAACTAAAAAGCTGCGATGGTGGCAAAGCAGCCCACCTCCCACCAGGCTCTCAGGTCCTAGATGATCATGCTCACCACTCCAGCCGGATGTCTAGCTTGTATTGCTTCCAATTTGGTTAAATTGCATCTGCTTAGCTTACACATTATACCTTTGAATATGACATGCCTTTCTGTTTTTGGTACATACTAGTACATCTGTGTATTAACCATGTTCTTACATCAAACTAATGTTCTTGTGTATCCCTCATCAATCACTTATGACGAGGCAGGCAGGCAAGGGGACTACTCCTCATTTAAAGAATGCAGCGTCAGCCTCCCGACATGATTCTCAAGAAACAGAAATGCTAGATGAAGATAGTGAACGTAGCTCTGTAGTTGATTACAGCATTTCCCCTACACTAGCATCGCAGGTGCTTGCTCTAACTTGGCAGCGTGATATGTGGTTGCATGTTGCATATGGTGTCTAGATTGTAATTCTTCCAATCTGGTTAAACTGCATGTGCTAGTCTGCTTAGCTTATACATTATACCTGTTAATGTGACATGCCTTCCTGTATTTAGTACATAGTACATCTGTCTATTAAGCATGTCCTTACATAAAACTATTGTTTTTTTGTATCCCGCATCAATCAACATGACGAGACACCTTTAGTATATGCAGTGCGATATTAGTTGCATCTTTCATATGATTTATAGCATGCGCTGCTTCTAATTTGTTGAAATTCCATTTATGATGGGACGCTTTTAACTTGGCAGAGTCATATTGGTTGCATCTTTCATGTGGTGTCTAGCTTGCATTGCTTCTTATTTGCTGGAATGGTTTCTGCTTAGTTTACACAAACAGTTGTGAACATGCCATGCCGTCCTGTTTTTCGTACATATTCCATCCTGGTATCATGTGTTTGCCTTACATCAAAGTAGTGATTGTCAGTATCATGCATGAATGAGTTCTGAAGAGAGAATTTTATTGCTTTTTCTTGTCGGTTTTACTTGACAATTCAAAATCAATAAAGCGGAAGGAAGTTAGCAAGGCAGCGGATAAAGGTGCTCCTTCCGAACGGAGGGCCTCTACAGTTTCTACTCCTCCACACCCCCAAGATGATTTCCAAGACAACACATGCATAGACACTCAACAAAGCTGTGTTTATGATGAGCACGTCTCCCCTAGTGCAGCATCACCGGTGCTCCCTCTAACTTGGCACTGTTATATGTGGTTGCATGTTATGTGTGATGTCTAGCTTGTATTGCTTCTAATTTTGTTGAATTCCATCTGCTTACTTTACACATTATACTTGAATAAGACACGTGTTCCTGTTTCTAGAACATACAATATCTGTCTATCACACCATGTTCTTACATCAAATTACTACTGTTGTGTAACCTGCAACAATCACTTATCATAAGACACGTTTGACTTCGGAGTGTGATATAGGTTACATCTCACATTCTTTTCTAGCTTGTACTACTAATTTGTTGAAATGGCACTTATGACGAGACAATTTTAACTTGGTAGAGTGATATTCGTTGCATCTTTCATATGGTGTCTAGCTTTCATTGCTTCTAATTTGTTGAAATGCCTTCTCCTTAGTTTACACATCATAAGCTGTGAATATGCAATGGCACTAATGACGAGAGACCTCTAACATGGTAGTGTGATGTTGTTTGCATCTTGCATATGATTTATTTCTTGTACTGCTTCACATTTGTTTAAACGCCATTTATGATGAGACACTGTTAACTTGGCAGAGCGATATTTGTAGCATCTTTCATATGGTGTCTACCTTCCATTGCATTGCTTCTAATTTGGTGAAATGTCTTCTTCTTAGTTTACACATCATAGTTCTGGTTATCTCTTCCGTCCTGTTTTTCATACATATTACATCCTCCTATCATGTGGTTGTCTAACATCAAAGTTCAGTTCGTCTGCATCACGCATCAATTTGTTCTGAAGAACTAAATTGTTATTCGTTTTTCTTGTCGGCTTGACTTAACATGGCACAGAGAAAGAGGAAGAAACACAGAATGGCAGGGAATGAGAAGCGGATGAATCCTGCAGATTCTGCTGGTACTGATGGTGCAATAGAAGGTCAAAGTCCAGCAGAAAATTCTACAAACACGGCATCCCATGCTACACGAGTTGCAAAAAAAGACAAACAGAAACAAATAGCTGCCACCAAACAAGCAGAGACAGCCCTAGTTCTTGCAACACCTACCACAGTACTACCAGCTGCACGACGTACTCGTGCGTCAACTGAGCTAGCAGCACGTTCCCAAGCTCCCTTGCCACCTGACACTACTTCCCAAGCACTCTTGACACAAGACGAGTTGGCAATATCAGATGAACCTTGTGAGCTTCAACAGCAAGAAGGTAGTTGCTGGAGTCAAGTTACAGTTGCATGCTTCTTTATATGTAGTCTCACAGTTTGATGTACACTAACACTTCCTATGTTTGTTGTTGGACTAGCACCTAGGCGCAAGAGGAAACAAACATCAGGGATAATGCTCGATAGGTTAACTAAATCTAGAGGAGGAAGAATGGAGATCCGTTTTGAGGCAGGTTTAAAAAGGCCACGTGATGCTACAGAGTCAGCCAAGTTAGTATCAGAGGCAGCGGTTGCTGTTAGGTGTCATGTACGTATCCTCCCAACATGGATTCAGTACAGGAATGACAAAGACGAAACCCAGTTCAACACCTTCCTCGACCATTTATCTGTAAGTATGGTTATGTATGGAAACTAGTAATATCGTCTTGCTCTGTCCAATACTTTCTAGGTTGCTGATAATGAGACTCCCATAATTTTCAACAGATGAGGTTAAAGTTGGATAGCCAAGATGATGCAACCAGACAAGCTTGCACCCATGTTTTCAAGTCTGCTCTGCGACAGTATCGGTATAACTTGAGGAAAACTCACTTTGAAGGCAAGGCTAACAGTGAACTTGCCCAAACATCTCCAGTGGAAAATATATCTGATGAAGAGTGGAGAGGCCTTGTTAAACACTGGTCCGATCCGAAGTATCAGGTACATTATATATATGTCATCAGATCACATGTTGAAGTCCTATTTACGCATGTGCCATACAAATCTATCTTCTTGTAGGTGAACTGTTCAAAGAACAAGGCCAACCGTACGAAAGTGAAATTCCAACAGATGACAGGATCTCATAGCTATATTGCACACTGCGAGGCTCTTGTAATTAGCTGCTGTTTCACTCTTTTTGCTGTACCATATTATCAGATCTATATTGCCTTGTTCCAAATGCATAGGAAAGCCCGCAAGGACCAAAAAGTACCTGAACCAAATGCTATGGAAATCTTCAAGGACCGTCACACCAGCAAGAAGAAGGGCATGACTACACCAGTCAAAGCCCCTGTTGTAAGTCCTTAATCCTCATGCCTTTTAACTACTACTTACTCTGACTTGTGCCTTGAACTGCATGGTTTGCAGCCAATGTCTATTACTCTTTTCAATTTTATACACAATTTTCTTAGCGTATCATTACACCTTACAAGGTTTAAAAGAGAGGAGTGATGTTCCTTTCATCTTGACCCGTAATCTAGTTCCGTGCTGGACTTGCCCACACAACGTTACAATTGCCTGTTTGTCTGTTCTTAGTTGTTTTGTGATATGAATGACGTCATACTATGCTTACCATATTATAAACTTCATCTCTTCATCCTTAGCCCTCAATACAATGTGAAGAAATAGACAATACATTAGCGATGGTACATGGTCATATGTTTGGAACCTGGTTTTATTATGTACTTTGCAATAAAATATAACTAATATTTTACATGTGTTCACCAGAATAAGTTCTGTATATAGACCAAAGCTATTTTGTTTGGTTTTGCTGCCTCCTTAATATCTTCTGTTCTGGTACTACTAATGTAAAACCTCAACTTTTCAGCGAGCTATGGAAAAAATGGTGGAACCGCCACCTTGAAGGTGGCGAGGCAACTATAACCGCAATGTCAGCTCTTGCTGCAGTGGGTCAGTACCTGTCCACTAACAGTGCTAAAAGCATGTTCCTGCGTAATACTGGGTTGGTTGTTAAGGCAATATCGTCCAAACTGCCTCATGATCAAGATATGCAAGCTCAAAGCAATGTTGTATCTGCGCTCCAGACACAAGTCCATTCCCTAACAGAGACCCTTTGTGAAACAAGGAGAAACATTGCTCAATGTCATCAAGATATGCATGGTTTTGAAACCAGACTATCAGACATTTGCTATGTTGTTCAGGAGCCTAGGGGAAATGAAGGCGAGGGTTATGGTGCTCCATCGGACAATACAACATGAAAATGTAACAGTCAGGTCAAATGAACTGAGCTTCTGAACTTCTGGTGGTGCATTTATCTGCTAGACTGTTAAGTTTTATGCCAACCTTCCTTTTGTTATATAGTTGTAATTTGTTTTGGTGCGATACAAAATGTATTCTTAACGTGCATCCACCGCCTAAAGAAAATAGCAAGCCATTTTTGTATAGTGTATGGTGTTCCCTATATTTGCACTGGTGGCGATTTTTGATGCCGAGTGGATGTAATCTGTGCAATCGCCTTAATAGCCTAGCGTTAGTTTCGGCCTTATTTATTTCCCAGTCTTCTTTTTCCATGGTTTGCTAGTGGCCACAACTACCATGGGCCATATACGGGCCGTAGGATCCATGGGTCACCTACGGGCCGTCGATAAATGGGCCTGTAATCGGTGGGCCTCGGGCCGTCGGATAAATGTGTCTACATGGGCCATAATCGGGCATAATTGGTATCGGCCCAGCATGGTAACAGGCCGTTAACAGGCCGTAGGACAGCAAAGGCTTAATTCTGTCACAGGCATAACGGGTCGTTAATGGGCCAGAATATAGGACGGGCTGGAAACGGCGCAACGGGTTAACAGGCCAGAAACGGGCCGACTCTTGCCATGGGCCGAATTTGGCCCATTAGGGTAACAGGCCAGTAACGGGCCGACTCTTGCCATGGGCCGAATTTGGCCCATTAGTGGAACAGGCCAGTAACGGGCCGACTCTTGCCATGGCCGAATTTGGCCCATTAGGGAACAGGCCAGTAACGGGCCGGAAGTAATCGAGGGCCGAAAAGGAGCCCAAGAACGTATGGGCCGTCAATAGGCCGAAAGCTAACACGGGCTGGAAATGGCCCATGTAAATCTCGGGCCGTTAACGGGTATAAAGAAAATTACTGTTCAT
This sequence comes from Triticum aestivum, assembly GCF_018294505.1. Lineage (NCBI taxonomy): Eukaryota > Viridiplantae > Streptophyta > Magnoliopsida > Poales > Poaceae > Triticum > Triticum aestivum. The sequence goes on from NC_057797.1 coordinate 427,416,152, forward strand.
TATGGGCTAGACTCACCGTGGGCCTGCAATGGGCCGAAAGATACGAAGGCCTCATATGGGCCGAAAGACGTTGTGGGCCATACATGGGCCAAAAGTGAAATGGGATGGTATTATATTCGACGGCCCACATGACATTGTTGGGCCGATTTCCTTTAGGGCCTAATGGGCCGTGAGTTAACGGGCCGTAAAATGGGCTATTTGCAAAGAGGCCGTTAACAGGCTTTTCATGGGCCAGCCCGTTAACTTTTGACCAAGTCTAACGGGCCGGCTTTGTAAGCTAAATAGGCCACTGTTGGGCCGTGCCATGTGTCGACATATCATAGGCGCCTATCTGACCCACTGACGAGCTGACACGTGTTTCGTCCGGCCAATAAGAATTTTACACGTGGAAATTTCCCATTGGTCGGGGCTGTTAACGGGTTATCAGATCCAAAACCCGACCCGATAGCTTAACGGCGTTCCGTTACGGTGGATGCCACGTGTCGGTCACCCTTGACGAAAGCACCTCTATGACGCGCGATTTATCGTCATGGAAGTGGACACTTCCGTGATGATAATTTTGGTAATGTCATGGAACACTTCTACGACAGCACAGGTATGACTATCTTGATTCTGTCATAAATTTTTCATGGATGTACATGCATGACAAAAAAGCGACCTACTATGACAAACACGTATCATCACGGAAGTGTATTTTTTTGTAGTGTCCACTCTCTAGCCCATCTCCTCTCTATCTTCTCAATGCGCACCTTGCGCTGATTTTTATCTTCCTCGGGAGGTGTGCAGTACCCAACATAGATGTCATCAGGGATTTCAAACGTTATGTTGATCTCTGGCTTCTTTCCTCCTTTCTGTGGCTTCTTACCATCAGCCATTTTCTTCAGTTGAGGAATTTGAACAATCGAATTTTCTGAAGAAGTATGCAATTTTTCTTCGAGCAACGCTACAAATGAGTTAAGTTGATGAGAACCTAGTGATTCAGCAGCGGACATGAGTACCTGTGAACAGAGTATAGTTGCGAGGAATTTGGAGAGGTCATATGCATTCTTAGAAGGTTTTGTAAAAAGAACAAGTTTGAGGAATTTAACCAGATAAGCCTTGAAGAATTTCACTAAGCGTTCTTTGTCTTAGGTTCCAGAGATGTATAGATCGAAAATCCACACGTTTGAGGAATCTTGAAGAAAAACATAGCTTAGAGAAACGAATCAAGAACAGATGACATGTGAGGTGTTTTAGTGTGTGAAGATTTGAAGAAAAACACCTTTGAAGATTTTGTAGATAATCATTTGAATCACAGAGGGCAGTAAAAGTATCTTTTAATTACCCTGAACGAAGAACACGGTGAACTGTGAGGTGGAGAAGTGAAGTTCGTCTATGCAGATCTTCCAGGCCCTAACTCGGTGGAGGAAGACGGCTACGGCGGCGGTGGAGTGAAGATTTCCATGGCCGGCGCGAGTACGACGGCGATGAGGTTGAGGCAGTGAAGCTTTTCCTCACCGGCGACGATGAAGTAGAGGCGGCGCTAGGGTTTGAGAAGCTTGAGCTGGAGAGGGAGGTCGAGCGGAGTAAAGGAAGTGAGGAAGGGGAGAGGGGTATTTATAGCCACGGTGAAAAACTGTTCGCCCGAAGAATTTGGACGAACGTGCCCCTAGCCCTTCTCATTCGCATGACATGTGTCACCCACGTACTGAGAGGTGGAGATCGTGTGTGATCGTGGGTGAAAGAATAAGTATATCGTGGGATGCGGAACGGTTTGAGCGGCAAAGCCGAAAATTTAGATAAGATAGGTTTTAAAGTTCCATTCGCAATTTCTTTAGCTGACAAGGACACAGTGAAGATTTTGAACGAGTTTCAAATAGAACGCACATGAAGAATTTGTGAATAGATTGGGTTGAGTATAGCATAAAGGGGAAGGGTCCGATCACATTCACTTAGCAGAAAAAAACAACTTGAAGAAATAGTCATAAGTGAATGCTGTAGAGGGCATAAACACACACACACACACACACACACACACACACACATATATATATATATATATATATATATATATATATATATAGCCAATGAAGAAAAACGACAGAAACAGTGAAGACAATGCAAAGTTGAAGAATTTGAACAACTGAGGAATTTCAACTTTGGGTGGTGGCGTGATCCACCGTATAAGAATGATGATTTCAGACACCGCGTACAATTGTCGTAGGGTTCTGAGAATCAAATTCTTCATTAATTTCTTCACAATTAGAGTGTTATTTTTCATTGATTGAAGAAAAACGTTTCTTCATGTGTTGCACATCTAAGTCATCAATTTTGCATAAGTGTTAGGATGAGTGTCCTTTTCAAAGAACATTCGAAGATTCTAAGATATTTAGCTCACACCGCAACTTGCTAAATCTCTTCTCATCCAAGGTCTTTGTGAAGATATCGGCTAGCTGTTCTTCAGTATTCACATGCTCAATAGAAATGTCGCCCTTCAACACATGATCACGAAGAAAATGATGACGAATCTGAATGTGCTTTGTCTTCGATTGCTGAACTGGGTTGTGAGCAATCTTTATGGCACTCTCATTGTCACAGAAGAGAGGCACATTCTTCATGTTGACGCCATAGTCGTTGAGAGTTTGCTTCATCCATAGCAATTGAGCACAGCAAGAACCAGCGGCAATGTACTCAGCTTCAGCAGTAGATAGTGATACGCAGTTCTGTTTCTTCGAGGACCAATAGACCAAAGATCGTCCAAGGAAATTACATGTACCAGATATTGACTTGCGGTCCACATGATCACCAGCATAATCAGAGTCAGAATATCCAATGAGATCAAAAGTCGAGCCCTTGGGGTACCATAATCCAAGTGTTGGTGTGTGAGCCAGATATCGAAGAATATGCTTCACAGCCTTATGGTGTGATTCCTTCGGTGTAGCTTGAAATCGGGCACACATGCAAACACTAAGCATAATATCTGGCCTAGATGCACATAAGTACAATAAAGAACCAATCATGGAGCGGTATACCTTATGATCGAAGTCAATACCATTTTCATCAGTGCACAGATGGCCATTTGTGGGCATAGGAATTTTGACGCCTTTGCAATCTTGCATGCCGAATTTCCTCAGTACATCCTTGAGGTATTTCTCCTAAGATATGAATATGCCATTGAATTGTTGGCGAATTTGAAGACCTAAGAAGAATTTCAACTCTCCCATCATAGACATTTGATATTCTTCACTCATCATATAGGAAAATTCATCACTATAACGTTGGTCAGTACAACCAAAGATAATATCATCAACATATATTTGGCACACAAACAATTCACCATCATAAGATTTAGTGAAAAGAGTAGGATTAAGTGAACCGGGTTTGAAGCCTTTCTTCATAAGGAATTCCTTCAAAGTATCATACCACGCCTGTGGGGCCTGCTTGAGGCCATAGAGGGCCTTATTGAGTCTGAAGACTTTGTCAGGATTCTTTGGATCTTCAAAACCTGGGGGTTGAGCAACATATACTTCTTCCTCAAGTTACCATTGAGGAATGCACGTTTCACATCCATTTGATATAAAGTGATATCATGATGGTTAGCATAAGCAAGTAATATGCGAATAGCCTCAAGTCTAGCAATAGGTGCAAAAGTTTCATCGAAATCAATTCCTTCAACCTGTGTGTAGCCTTGAGCTACAAGCCGTGCCTTATTCCTTACCACAAGGCCATTTTTGTCTTGCTTGTTGCGATAAATCCACTTTGTGCCAATGATATTGTGCTTGCGAGGATCTGGACTTTTGACCAGTTCCCAGACATTGTTGAGCTCGAACTGATGTAATTCTTCTTGCATGGCCTGAATCCACTCAGGCTCCAGAAATGCTTCATCTACCTTAGTGGGCTCTGTGATAGAGACAAAAGCATAGTGCCCACAAAAGTTAGATAAATGTGAAGGTTTTGAGCGTGTGAGAGGACTTGATGCTTTAATGTCATTGATGATCTTTTCAACTTGCACTTCTTTTGCAATGCGAGGATGAGCTGGTTGTCGTTGAGGAATTTGATCAACATTTTATTCAGCACCATTTTCTTCAGGTACATTAGCTCGACGTTCTTCATGTTATGGAATGACTTCTTCAGCAGATTCTTCAGTAGGAATGACATCCTCAGTAGCCTTGAACTTGATAGTTTCCTCAAGTGCTGGTTCATCTATCACAGAAGGTAGGTGCTCTCTTTGCGAGCCATTAGTTTCATCGAACCGCACATCTACAGTTTCAACAACCTTGTGAAGAACGTTGTTGAAGACTCTGTAGGTGTGCGAGTCCTTTCCGTAACCAAGCACAAAACCTTCATGTGCTTTCGGTGCAAATTTTGAGTTGTGATGAGGATCTCTAATCCAACATTTAGCACCGAAGACTTTGAAATAACTTACATTGGGTTTCTTATCAGTGAGGAGTTCATAGGCAGTCTTCTTGAAGAATTTGTGAAGATATACTTTGTTGATGATGTGGCATGCAGTATCAATTGCATCAATCCAAAAATGACGAGGTGTCTTGTATTCATCAAGCATAGTGCAAGCCATCTCAACAAGAGTTATGTTCTTGCGCTCCACGAAGCCGTTCTGCTGAGGAGTATAAGGAGCAGATAACTCATGAGTAATACCAAGTTCATCAAGATAGTCATCAAGACCAGAATTCTTGAACTCAGTTCCATTGTCACTTCTGATGTGCTTGATCTTCACACCAAAGTTGGTTGAAGCCCTCGAGGAAAATCGTTTGAAGACTTCCTGCACTTCATGTTTGTAAGTAACAATGTGTACCCATGTGTATCGAGAGTAATCGTCAACAATAACAAAGCCATATAGAGATGCATCATTTGTAACAGCAGAATAATGATTAGGGCCAAAAAGGTCCATATGAAGCAATTCAAATGGTCGAGTGGTAGTCATGATTGTCTTCGCTGGATGCTTGGCCTTGGTCATCTTTCCATCTTCACAGGCTCCGCATAAGTGATCCTTGAGGAATTTGACATTCTCGATGCCAATGGCATGCTTCTTCTTCGCAAGCGTGTGCAAATTCCTCACGCCTGCATGACCAAGTCGTCAATGCCAGAGCTAGCCTTCTGAAGCTTTTGCAAGTAGGCACATGGCTGGTTGTGGTCCTGTAGAGAAATCAACAATATACAAGTCTCCTCTCCTAAAGCCTTTGAAGACTTTGGAATTGTCAGCTTCCATAACCACAACACAACGGTACTTGCCAAAGACAACAACCATATCAAGACCGCAAAGCATTGAGACAGACATGAGGTTGTATCCTAAGGACTCGACAAGCATGACTTTGTCCATGTGTTGACCCTTTGATATCGCAACCTTACCTAGACCCAATACCTGACTTTTTCCTTTGTCAGCAAAGATGATATGCTTCAGATGCGATGGTGATAAGGGAGCATCCATCAATCGATTCTTATCACTAGTCATGTGATTTGTACATCCACTATCGAGGACCCACTCAGTGGCTTTGGGTTGATCATCGTGTAGATGAATTAGTGCAGCTTACGAACTCATATACTTCATCAGTGAAGAATATGACATCAAATCATCAGATTAATTTCATCAAGCAAGAGAACAGATAAAGCAGTATGAGGACGTGAGAAATGAAAGTTCATTTCTTTATGATTAGCCTGCATCCTTTCAGGCACATTCAGGTCTCCAGCAAATTCTTCAGACGATTACATACGTCTGGAGACCTGACCCTGCAGAAGAGATTAGTTCTTTTTCTTCACCACCCACATCTGAAGGGGTGACAAAGAGTTCATCACTCTGCGAGCTCCATATGAGAAAGGTGGCATAGACGCCAACCCATTTCGTTTCACATAAGAGGGGTTAGGATAAGCATATGAATAAGCAGAGAAATTCTTTGAGGACTTATGAACATAATAATTAGAAGAATAATGCTCATATTCATAGCCCTTAGCTCTTCCCTGCGAAACAGAGTTGTTAGCACGATGATATTCATATGAGGACTTTGATCCTTTTGAGGAGTTGGGTCCATATGAAGAATTTTATCTGGAGTTCCTATTCTTCACAGGTGGTGTCCTGAGGACATTCACCTAAAGGCTTTCAAGGCACCTTTTGGGAACCCAGATTTTCTTCATAGGAGGTCCGTTCTTGCAGTTAGTGCCAACATATCTAGCAAATACTTCACCATTCTGATTTTTGAACAATTTATAGTTGAAGTCAATTGACTCATCATCAGAACGAGGAGATTCACATGCAAAGCCAGATAAGTTAGATGGATCAACTGGAGGTCCCTTTGCAGCAACCCATGAGGTTTTGGGGTACTGCTCAGGCTTCCAATATGTACCATCAACATTAAATTTCCTCTCAAAGGCAATGCCCTCTTTCCTAGGGTTCCTGTTGAGGATCTGCTTTTTAAGCACATCACAAAGAGTCTGATGCCCTTTGAGGCTTTTGTACATGACTGTCATGTACAATTCCTTCAGCCCTGCATCATCAGTGATACTAGCAATGTCCTCAGACGAGGAATTAGAGATAGCAAAGGCAGGTGAAGAATTTGAAACATTAGCAGCATTTGAACATTCAGGTGAAGAATTAGCAGATTCACGTTCAATGCACTTCAAGCATGGAGGAACAAATTCTTCCTGAGAAGCGTTGATTTGTTAAGCAAGTAATGAATCGCGCTCCTTATGAAGATCTTCATAACTCACCCTTAGCATTTCAAGATCTTGCTTTCTTTGAAGAAATTCACAAGAAAGCTTCTCATGATCACATAAAGAGTGTTATGATGACCTTGAAGGTTGTCAAACCTAGTCCGAAGTCTCCGAAGATTTTCAGTCAAGGCTTTAGTGCAATCCATTTCTTCACCCAACATATCATCACTTTTGTCTAGCATGTTTTGAACCTTTTCAAAAGCCCTTGGTTGTTTTACAGCAATCTTAGCAAGTTTAGAATAGCTGGGCTTGAGGTTTTCATCAAATTCATTCTCACTTGATTCAGAGGAGGTATATTTGAGTACCTTGGCACCCTTTGCCATGAAGCAATAGGTGGGGGCGTAGTCATCATTGCCTTCATCAGCCTTGTTGGTGAGGTCATTTTCTTCAGTGTTGAAGATAGACTTGCTGGCGAATGTAGTAGCGAGGGCTAGGCTCGCCACACCGGATTCGGACTCCTCAGATGCCTCCTATTCCTCATTTTCTTCAGATTCAGCCTCAGAGTCCATTTCCTTGCCAATGAATGCCCGAGCCTTCTTGGAGCTGCTCTTCTTGTGAGATGAAGACTTTGAGGATTTTGATAATGAAGATTTTGAGGATTTCTTCTTTTTCTTCGCTTCATCAGAACTGTAATCCTTGTATTTCTTCTTATTTGATTCCTTTTCCCACTAAGGAAAATCTTGAATGCAATGTCTAGGTTTCTTGCATTTGTGACAAAGCCTCTTCTTGTAGTCACTGGATGAGGAATCATTGCTCCTTGAGGGTCTTCCAAAGCGACCACGTCTTGAGAACTTCTGGAATTTCTTCACGAGTAGTGCTAGCTCATGGCTTAGTTCTTCAGGATCACCAAGGATTCTACCAGAGTCTTCATCTTTGGACTCAGATACTGCCTTGGCCTTCAGTGCACGTGATCTGCCATAGCTCGAACCATAGAGATCTCTCTTTTCAGCAAGCTAGAACTTATGAGTATTTAGCCTCTCGAGGATATCAATGGGATCAAGTGACTTGTAATCAACACGTTCTTGTATCATCAATGCCCGAGTATCAAATGAGCAATCAAGCGATCTTAGCAATTTCTTCGCCACCTCATGGTCGGTGATGTCAGTGGCACCAAGAGCTTGAAGCTCATTTGAGATGTCAGTGAGGCGATCGAAGGTTTGTTGAACATTTTCATTGTCGAGTCTTTTGAAGCAGTTGAAGAGATTGCAAAGAACATCAACTCAAGAGTCACGCTGTGTTGAGACTCCTTCATTCACCTTGGACATCCTATCCCAGATAAGCTTAGCAGTTTCCAAAGCACTCACTCTTCCATACTATCCTTTGCTCAGATGGCCACATATGATATTCTTCGCTTGAGAATCGAGTTGCTTGAATCTCTTCACATCAGCAGCATTTAGAGAAGGTGTGACCGAGGGAACACCATTTTCCACAACATACCAGAGATCGTTATCAATTGCCTCAAGATGCATTCGCATCTTATTCTTCCAGTAGGGGTAATCCATTCCATCGAAGGTAGGACACCCAACAGAGACCTTGATCATACCTGCGGTCGACATAACTAAACTCCAGGCGGTTAAACCAAAATCACACAGAACAAGGGAGTACCTTGCTCTGATACCAATTGAAAGTGCGTTATATCGAATAGAGGGGGGGTGAATAGGCGATTTTTATGAATTCTTCACTGAGGAATTTGCCGGTGAGGAAATTCCTTAGCGAAGAACTACTAGCAGCGGAATAAGTACTCAAAAGTAAATATAACAGAACACAAGCATAGTCATCATGATGAAATGAAGACAAGCACAGACTACAGAAAGTGTAAACACAGGATAACATAGGATGAAGACAAACAGACTAAAGAAATTGAACTGAGGAAATTGAGAAAGTCTTCAGTCAAAGTCTTCAAACACAGATACGAACAAGCACTCAACACAGTTATAAGGAAATGAAAGAGTTGAGGAAATAGAACCAGTGAGCTTGGTGAAGACAATGATTTGGTAGACCAGTTCCAACTGCTGTCTCAGTGGTACATCTGGTTGGAGCGGCTAGGTATTCAAACCTGAGAACACACAGTCCTGGACACATAGTCCTCACCATATTCTCCTTGAGCTAAGGTCACACAGACCTCGCCCAATCACTCGTGGTAAGTCTTCAGGTGACTTCCAAACCTTCACAAACTTGGTCACTCGGCGATCCACAATTCCTCTTGGATGCTCTAGACCTTGATGCCTAACCGTCTGGAAGAAGCACAATCTTCAAAGGTAACAAGCGTCAGATCCACGCAGGATCAATCTCTTCAGTGATGCTCAATCACTTGGGGTTTGTAGGTGTTTGGGTTTGGGTTTTCCTCACTTGATGATTTTCGCTCAAAGTCCTCGGAGGATGGGATGCTCTCAAATGACAAGTGTCAGTTTCCCTCAGAGCAGCCAACTAGCTAGTGGTTGTAGCGGGCTGCTATTTATAGCCTAGGGAGCAACCCGACATGATAAGACATAAATGCCCTTCAATGATATGACCGTTAGGTGGGTAGATATTTTGGGACAGCTGGCGCATAGCACAGCAACGGTTGGAAATTTGAGTATCAAATTCCTCAGGGCTATCATGTTCCTCACTGTGTAGGTAATCTGCACTAGCGAATTCCTAACTCCTCAGTCAGAACAAATTCCTCAGAGACCAGAAGAACTTCGTCTATATCACTGAAGAATATGACTGAACTGTATGAGATTTCCAATGGCTTCGCTCGAAGGGATTGGTAGGTGTAGGATTTTGAGTTGAGCATCACATGGAAAATTTTCCTTAGTATTTCCTCGACCCCCTTTAACAGTATGGTGTTTTCTATGACTCAAGAAAGAGAAAATGAAACTATGAAAACAAAAGTCTTCATGCTTCATGTTCCTCGAATGAATACCAAGTCTTCAGGATTGCACCAATTTCTTCACTTTCAAAGTCTTCAGAAATCCAAAGTCTTCAGTCAAAGAACTTCATTTTAGGGGTCAACTTTCTCTGTAAATATCAAACTCCTCATAGTCTTATAGACCTGTGTACACTCATAAACACATTAGTCCCTTAACCTATAAGTCTTTAATACACCAAAATCACTAAGGAGCACTAGATGCACTTACAGTAATTCTGCTGAAAACAGCGTCAGTCCGGGTTAGTTCCATTCAAATAATGCAAGTTAGAGTCCAAAACAAGGGCAAAAGTGTCTGGAAAAGTAGATACGATGGATACGTATCAACTCCCCCAAGCTTAAACCTTTGCTTGTCCTCAAGCAATTCAGTTGACAAACTGAAAGTGATAAAGAAAAACTTTTACAAACTCTGTTTGCTCTTGTTGTTGTAAATATGTAAAGCCAACATTCAAGTTTTCAGCAAAGATTATAACTAACCACATTCACAATAACGCTTAGGTCTCAAGTTTACTCATATCAATGGCATAATCAACTAGCGGGCAATAATAATAAATCTCGGATGACAACACTTTCTCAAAACAAACATAATATGATATAACAAGATGGTATCTCGCTAGCCCTTTCTGAGACCACAAAACATAAATGTAGAGCACCTTTAAAGATCAAGGACCGACTAGACATTGTAATTCAAGGTAAAAGAGATCCAGTCAAGTCATACCCAATGTAAACTAACAATAATGAATGCAAATGACAGTTGTGCTCTCCAACTGGTGCTTTTTAAATAAGAGGATGATGACTCATCATAAAAGTAAATAGATAGGCCCTTCGCAGAGGGAAGCAGGGATTTGTAGAGGTGCCAGAGCTCGGTTTTGAAATAGATATGAATAATATTTTGAGCGGTATACTTTCATTGTCAACATAACAACCAAGAGATGGCAATATCTTCCATGCTACACACATTATAGGCGGTTCCCAAACAGAATGGTAAAGTTTATACTCCCCCTTCCACCAACAAGCATCAATTCATGGCTTGCTCGAAACAACGAGTGCCTCTAACTATCAAGAGTCCCAGGGGGAGTTTTGTTTGCAATTATTTTGATTTAGTTTGCATAAAGCATGGGACTGGGCATCCCGGTGACCGGCCACTTTCTCATGAGTGAGGAGCGGAGTCCACTCCTCTTGAGAATAACCCGCCTAACATGGAAGATACAGACAGCCCTAGTTGATACATGAGCTATTCGAGCATACAAAACAGGATATTTGTTTGAAGGTTTAGAGTTTGGCACATACACTTGGAACGGCAGGTAGATACCGTATATAGGAAGGTATGGTGGACTCATATGGAATAACTTTGGGGTTTATGGGATTGGATGCACAAGCAATATTCCCGCTTAGTACAGGTGAAGGCTAGCAAAAGACTGGGAAGCGACCAGCTAGAGAGCGACAACAATCATGAACATGCATTAAAATTAATCAACACCGAATGCAAGCATGAGTAGGATATAATCCACCATGAACATAAATATCGTGAAGGCTATGTTGATTTTGTTTCAACTACATGCGTGAACATGTGCCAAGTCAAGTCACTTAAATCATTCAGAGGAGGATACCGCCATATCATACCACATCACAACCATTTTAATAGCATGTTGGCACGCAAGGTAAACCATTATAAGATCCTAACTAATCAAGCATGGCACAAGAAACTATGATCTCTAGTTGTCATTGCAAACATGTTTATTCATAATAGGCTGAATCAGGAACGATGAACTAATCATATTTACAAAAAAAAAGAGGTCGAGTTCATACCAGCTTTTCTCATCTCAGTCAGTCCATCATATATCGTCATAATTGCCTTTCACTTGCACGATCGAACAATGTGAATAATAATAATAGTGCATGTGCATTGGACTAAGCTGGAATCTGCAAGCATTCAATAAACAGGAGAAGACAAGGCAATATGGGCTCTTTTGTCAGATTAACAATTATGCATATAAGAGCCACTTCAACAATTTAATCATGGTCTTCTCCTATCGACCCCCAAAGAAAAGAAAAGAAATAAAACTATTTACACGGGAAAGCTCCCAACAAGCAAAAGAAGAACAGGAAATCTTTTTGGGTTTTCTTTTTGATGACTAGTACAAGCATGGAAAGTAAACTAATTAAAAGCTACAACTAATTTTTTTTGGTTTTTCTTAAGGTTAATTAAACACACAAGAAGAAAGCATAAAAAGAAAAATAAACTAGCATGGATGATACAATGAAAAAGTATGAGCACCGACATCTAGCAATGAGTGTGTGAACATAAATGTAATGTCGGTGGGAAATACGTACTCCCCCAAGTTTAGACTTTTGGCCTAAGTTGGTCTATGGCCACAGCTGGCCTGGCGGATATCCATAATAATAGTTGGGGTCGTACTGCGAAGAAGAAGACTCCGATTGCCACTGGTTGGCAATCATCTCCAGATCCCACTGGTAATTAGACTGTCATGGAGGATCAACTTGTGGTTTCGGCTCTGGCTCTGTGGCTGATGTAGGGTTCCGATAGGCGTGAATAGCCTCTAACGGAACAAGGTACTGGCCTGCAGATAAATCAAACAAGGAAGGAGCAGGCATGGTAATAGTCTCAGGATGATGTTTATCAAAGAATAATTTGTATTTAAGGTCTCCTTCCCTATTCTTAACAATAAAATCATGTGCCACCATACTCTTATAATCTAAATAAACATGAGGAAGCACTTTTTCTTCCTTCTCATAATGCCTAATAGGTATGTTAAAAGGTGCAGCTAGGCGTGAAGCATAGATGCCTCCAAAGATGGGGCCCTTTGTACGGTTCAGACTTAGCCGTTTAGCAATAATGCCGCCCATACTAACAGAGTTATCACTGAATAAACCGTGGAGCAAAATAATAATATCAGGAACACTAAGGTTTCCACAGTTTCCGCAACCAATTAAGCAACGACTAGCAAATAATGCAAAATAGCGTAAAACAGGAGAATGTATGCTAGTGATTCGTGCATCGAAAAGCTTCCTTGTTTCCCCTACAGTGATGATATCAATAAACCCATCCACATCCTCGCGATGTGGTTCCTTTGTCTTGCCCTTGAAAGGGACCAAACAAACCCGGCAAAAATCATAAAGTGACATCTCCTTATGCTCATCATATAAATAAAACTCAACCGTAGGTGGTGAGCTCCTAGAATGGAAATGAAAGTTTTGCACAAAGATATTTGTGAGTAAGAGATACTGATCATGTTGGTCATGGAGGAAAGCGATGAGGCCTGCATTTTCAGCCAATTCATAAAAATCTTCATAAATCCCTGCTACTCTCAAGAATTCATCGGAAGGCCATTCACACGACCGAACCTCCGCGGTGCGAGGCAGATTATACTTGGGCTTCTGTGCCTTTTCCTTCGAGCTTCGGCTCGATGAGCCCCTCAAAAGTCTCTTCATTATTTTCTAAATAATTCTGAAATTTTTAGTAACTTCAAAATAAAAGTAAACCAAACTCAATAATATTGATAGCAACTACTCCTACAAGTGCCTAGAGCCTATATCATGCATCAAAACTACTTGGAACCATATAAATTTGACATGCAAGCTCAAGAACATGGTCACCTAGGCAGCACAAATTTGCAATGAATAAAGCACTAGAACAAAAACTAATTGGACCAATGGAGGAGTCACATACCAAGGAACAATCTCCCCAAGCAGTTTTGTGAGAGGTGCTTTGAGCAAGGAGATCGAAAATGGCAGCAAAACGAGCTTGGACTCGAGTTTGAGCTGGTTATTCGTGTTTGTGGGAGGAAGAAGGAGTGTGGGTGAAAGGATAAGTGGAGGAGGGCCACCGTGGGCCCACGAGGTAGGGGGCGCGCCCAGGGGGGTAGGGCGCGCCCTCCACCCTCGTGGCCAGGTGGATGACCCCCCTGCTGTGTTCTCAGTGCCAAATATTCTCAAATATTCTAGAAAAAAATCATATTTAAATTTCAGGGCATTTTGAGAACTTTTATTTTTGGGGTATTTTTATATTGCACGGATAATCAGATAACAGGCAGAAAAATACTTATTTTTATTTTATTTAATATAAGCAACAGAAAGTAAAAGTGGGGTACAGAAGGTTGTGTCGTCTAGTTTCATCCATCTCATGCTCATCAAAAGGAATCCACTAACAAGGTTGATGAGGTCTTGTTAACAAACTCATTCCGAATAACATGGAACCGGAGAAATTTCGAATAACACTATGTTACCTCAATGGGGCTATGCACATCCCCAATAATAAGAATATCATATTTCTTCTTCACAGTAGGAAGAGGAAATTCAAAACCTCCAAATATAATCGATGAAAATTTTCCAATAGAGTTGATACTATGAACTTGAGGTTGTTTCCTCGGAAAGTGTACCATATGCTCATTACCATTAACATGAAAAGTGACATTGCCTTTAGTGCAATCAATAACAGCCCCTGCGATATTCAAAAAATGTCTTCCAAGAATAATAGACATATTATCGTCCTTGGGAATATCAAGAATAACAAAGTTCGTTAAAATAGTAACATTTGCAACTACAACAGGCACATCCTCACAAATACCGATAGGTATAGAAGTTGATTTATCGGCCATTTACAAAGATATTTCAGTAGGTGTCAACTTATTCAAATCAAGTCTACGATATAAAGAGAGAGGCATAACACTAACATCGGCTCCAAGATCACATAAAGCAGTTTTAAAATAGTTTCTTTTAATGGAGCATGGTATCGTGGGTACTCCTGGATCTCCAAGTTTCTTTGGTATTCCACCCTCAAAAGTATAATTAGCAAGCATGGTGGAAATTTCAGCTTTCGGTATCTTTCTTTTATTTGTAACAATTTCTTTCATGTACTTAGCATAAGGATTCATTTTGAGCATATCAGTTAATCGCATACGCAAAAAGATAGGTCTAATCATTTCAGCAAAGCGCTCAAAATCCTCATCATCCTTTTTCTTGGATGGTTTGGGAGGAAAAGGCATGGGTTTTTGAACCCATGGTTCTCTTTCTTTACCATGTTTCCTAGCAACAAAGTCTTTCTTATCATAACGTTGATTCTTTGATTGTGGGTTATCAAGATCAACAGCAGGTTCAATTTCTATATCATTATCATTACTAGGTTGAGCATCATCATGAACATTATCATTAACATTATCACTAGTTTCAGGTCCATTACCAGATTGTGTTTCAACATCAGAGATAGAAATATCATTTGGATTCTTAGGTGTTTCAGTGATAGGTTTACTAGAAGCATGCAAAGTCCTATCATTTTTCTTTTTCTTCCTTCTAGAAGGACTAGGTGCATCTACATTATTTCTCTGAGAATCTTGCTCAATTCTCTTAGGGTGGCCTTCAGGATATAAAGGTTCCTGAGTCATTTTACCACCTCTATCATAACTCTAACAGAATTATCATTATTCTTACTATTCAATTCATTGATCAAATCATTTTGAGCTTTAAGTACTTGTTCTACTTGAGTGGTAACCATAGAAGCATGTTTACTAATAAGTTTAAGTTCACCTTTGACATTAGCCATATAATCACCCAAGTGTTCAAGCATATTTGAATTGTATTTCAATTGTCTACCAAAATAAGCATTAAAGTGTTCTTGCTTAGCCATAAATTTATCAAACTCATCTAAGCATGGGCTAGCAAATTTAGTAAATGGGATTTCAACTTTATCATATCTATAGAGAGAATTTACCTTTACTACCTGTGTCGGGTTATCAAGACCACGAGTTTCTTCAATAGGTAATGGATTAAGATCATATGTTTCTTCAACAGGCGGTAAATTAAGACCATGTATTTCTTCAATAGGAGGCAAATTCTTAACATCTTCAGCTTTAATACCTTTTTATTTCATAGATTTCTTTGCCTCTTGCATATCTTCAGGACTGAGAAATAGAATACCTCTCTTCTGCGGAGTTGGTTTAGGAATAGGCTCAGGAACTGGCTCAGGAGGTGTCCAATTATTTTCATTTGTCAGCATATTATTCAATAAAATTTCAGCTTCATCCGGTGTTCTTTCCCTGAAAACAGAACCAGTACAACCATCCAGGTAATCTCTGAAAGCATCGGTTAGTCCATTATAAAAGATATCGAGTATTTGATTTTTCTTAAGAGGATGATCAGGCAAAGTATTAAGTAACTTGAGAAGCCTCCCCCAAGCTTGTGGGAGACTCTCTTCTTCAATTTGCACAAAATTATATATATCCCTTAAAGTAGCTTGTTTCTTATGAGCAGGGAAATATTTAGCAGAGAAGTAATAAATCATATCCCGGGGACTACGCACACAACCAGGACCAAGAGAATTAAACCATGTCTTAGCATCACCCTTTAATGAGAACGGAAATATTTTAAGGATATAAAAGTAACGAGTTCTCTCATCATTAGTGAACAGGGTAGCTATATCATTTAATTTAGTAAGATGTGCCACAATAGTTTTAGATTCATAGCCATGAAAAGTATCAGATTCAACCAAAGTAATTATATCAGGATCTACAAAGAATTCATAATCCTTATCGGTAACACATATAGGTGAAGTAGCAAAAGCAGGGTCAAGTTTCATTCTAGCATTTAGAGATTGCTGATTCCATTTAGCTAATAACCTCTTGAGTTCGTATCTATCTTTGCAAGCTAAAATAGCTAAAGAAGCTTCTTTATCAAAAACACAACCCTCAGGAATAACAGGTAAGTCTTCATCATCAATTTCATCAGTATTACCAGATTCAATATTTTCATTCTCTCTAGCCCTAGCAAGTTGTTCATCAAGAAATTCACCAAGTGGCATAGTAGTATCAAGCATAGAAGTAGTTTCATCATAAGTATCATGCATAGCAGAAGTGGCATCATCAATAACATGCGACATATCAGAACGAATAACAGAAGCAGGTTTTTAGGTGTCGCAAGCTTACTCATAACAGAAGGTGAATCAAGTGCAGAGCTAGATGGCAGTTCCTTACCTCCCCTCGTAGTTGAGGGATAGATCTTGGTTTTTGGATCTCTCAAGTTCTTCATAATGATAAGAAGATATAAATCCCAAGTGACTCAAAGAATAGAGCTATGCTCCCCGGCAACGGTGCCAGAAAATAGTCTTGATAACCCACAAGTATAGGGGATCGCAACAATTTTCGAGGGTAGAGTATTCAACCCAAATTTATTGATTTGACACAAGGGGAGCCAAAGAATATTCTCAAGTATTAGCAGCTGAGTTGTCAATTCAACCACACCTGGAAACTTAATATCTACATCAAAGTGTTTAGTAGCAAAGTAATATGATAGTAGTGGTAACGGTAGCAAAAGTAATGTTTTTGGTATTTTGTAGTGATGATAGCAATAGCAACGAAAAAGTAAATAAGCGAAGAACAATATGTGGAAAGCTCGTAGGCAATGGATGAGTGATGGAGAATTATGCCGGATGCGGTTCATCACGTAACAGTCATAACCTAGGGTGACACAGAACTAGCTCCAGTTGATCAATGTAATGTAGGCATGTATTCCGAATATAGTCATACGTGCTTATGGAAAAGAAATTGCATGACATCCTTTGTCCTACCCTCCCGTGGCAGCGGGGTCCTTACGGAAACTAAGGGATATTAAGGCCTCCTTTTAATAGAGTACCGGAACAAAGCATTAACACATAGTGAATACATGAACTCCTCAAACTACGGTCATCACCGGTAAGTATCCCGATTATAGTCACTTCGGGGTAAACGGATCATAACACATAATAGGTGACTATAGACTTGCAAGATAGGATCAAGAACTCTCATATATTGATGAAAACATAATAGGTTCAGATCTGAAATCATGGCACTCGGGCCCCAGTGACAAGCATTAAGCATAGCAAAGTCATAGCAACATCAATCTCATAACATAGTGGACACTAGGGATCAAACCCTAACAAAACTAACTCGATTACATGATAGATCCCATCCAACCCATCACCGTCCAGCAAGCCTACGATGGAATTACTCACGCACGGCGGTGAGCATCATGAAATTGGTGATGGAGGATGGTTGATGATGACGATGGCGACAGATTCCCCTCTCCGGAGTCCCGAACGGACTCCAGATCAGCCCTCCCGAGAGGTTTTAGGGCTTGGCGGCGGCTCCGTATCGTAAAACGCGAAGATTTCTTCTCTTTGATTTTTTTCTCCCCGAAAGCAAATATATAGAGTTGATCTTGAGGTCAGAGGAGCTCTAGGGGGCCCACGAGGTAGGGGGCGCGCCCTAGGGGGGCAGGCACGCCCCCACCCTCGTGGACAGGTGGTGGGCCCCCTGGCCTTCATCTTTTGCAAGGATTTTTTATTATTTCTGAAAAGGTGTTCCGTGAAGTTTCAGGTCATTCCGAGAACTTTTGTTTCTGCACATAAATAACACCATGGCAACTCTGCTGAAAACAACTTCAGTCCGGGTTAGTTCCATTCAAATCATTCAAGTTAGAGTCCAAAACAAGGGCAAAAGTGTTTGGAAAAGTAGATACGACTGAGACGTATCACATCACTACACAAAACCACTCTCCTATATCCGACTCTTGCAAAGATTTAGCCTAAAATCTCACAAACAAGAAAAAGGAAGGGATTGGGGAGAAACCTTGATCCATGGCAAGAGGGAGTGGTGGGGAACGATCCTACCGGTTGGAATCCGAGTAGAGCGGCCAGAGACGGAGATCCGGTGAGGACCTCCGGCGCCGTTCTTGACGAGAGAGAGAGAGAGAGAGAGAGAGAGAGAGACAGAGTGGGGAGAGAGACAAATGGGTATGGGGGAGTTAGAACTCCCCCTGCCCGTGTTTAACCCCCCACGCCCTTCGACCGCACAGTAGTACCACATGTCATTGCGGTAGTACCGCCTTGGGCGGAAGTACCGCACCGTGGCTTTAGTACCGCTCCCCTAGGCGGCAGTAAAAATTTTCTGTCACGCTGGGTGCGGAAGTACCATGCACTCATCGCGCGGTAGTACCGCATGTCATTGTAGTAGTACCGCCCGGGCAGAAGTACCGCACCAAGGCCGTAGTACCACTCCCCCAGGCGACAGAAAAAAATGTTGCTGCGCTGGGTGTGGAAGTACTGCGCGCTCCCCTCGCGGTAGTACCGTGGCAGGCCGCGGTAGTACCATGAGCTCAAGAAAAAGCAGTTTCAACCAACTGACAGAACATCGAAGCACTGAACCTTCAAGCGAAAGACCACATCAACGAGCTAACCCACAGGACACCACAAGCACAAGCTCAGCACAAAGGAGGAGAAGCAAGAGACAACGTAGACCAAAAATGAGACCAAAACTCTCCAAGGAGGGGGCGGTGGCCGGAGCCACCTATGTTTGAGTCAATTGGTATGGCATCGCGAAGAATTATCCTTGGGCCCATGACCAAAACTCGTCTTTGAAGCACAAGTCCAATAAAAAATGTCTAATGTGAAAGAGTTGATCGCGTTATGCATAATGGGGGAGGGGGAGTTCATTGAGAGAACAACACTCCCCTATGTCCATGCCTACACCTAGATTAGACAACAAGTTGAGTGAGGTGGGGTGTGCAAGGGTTCAAGCAACATTGCTCGAATCAATGATATTTAGCTCATGCCTTAGCTCGCGAAATCTTGCTTCATCCAAAGGCTTCATGAAAATATCTGCGAGGTTATCATGGGTGTTGACGTAGTTGAGCTCGATCTCCCCTCGCCTAATGTGAGCCCGGATGAAGTGATACCGAATCTCAATATGCTTCGTCTTGAAGTGTTGCACTGGGTTGAGAGAAATCTTGATGGCACTTTCATTGTCACACCAAAGAGGCACTTTGTCACAAATGACACCGTAATCCTTTAAAGTTTGCCTCATCCATAAGAGTTGTACACAACAACTACCGGCAGCCACATGCTCTGCTTCCGTGGATGAGAGAGATACGCAACTTTGCTTCTTGGAAGACCAACTCACCAAAGAGCAACCAAGAAATTGGCACCCTCCGGAAGTGGACTTCCTATCCACTTTGTCTCCCGCCCAATCCGAGTCCGAATAACCTACAAGCTTGAAGTTTTCTCCCCTTGGGTACCATAAGCCAAAGTTTGGGGTATGAGCCAAATATCAAAAGATTCGCTTGACCGGCACAAAGTGACTTTCCTTAGGTGCGGTTTGAAACCATGCACAAATTCCCACACTCAACATGATATTCGGTCTAGATGCACAAAGGTAAAGCAAGGAGCCAATCATGGAGTGATATACCTTTTGATCCACCGCTTTACCATTGGGATCAATGTCAAGTTGGCACTTGGTGGGCATGGGAGTGGAAGCCGGCTTGACATCACTTAGCTTGAATCTCTTGAGCATGTCTTGAGTGTATTTGGCTTGGTTGATGAAGGTTGCTTCTCTCCTTTGCTTCACTTCGAACCCGAGAAAGAACTTCAAGTCTCCCATGGAAGACATCTCAAACTTTGAGGTCATGAGAGTGGAAAATTCCTCATTGAAAGCTTTGTTAGGGGAACCAAAGATAATATCATCAACATATAATTGGCACACAAACAACTCCCCTTTGACCTTCTTAGTAAAAAGAGTGGGGTCGATTAGCCCAACTTCAAAACCACGATCTTGTAACAACTCGGTAAGGTGGTCATACCACACACGTGGGGCTTGTTTAAGGCCATAGAGTGCCTTATCGAGTTGATACACATGATCGGGAAAGTAGGGATCCTCGAACCTGGGGGGTTGCTTGACATATACCAATTCATTAATCAGACCATTAAGGAAAGCACTCTTCACATCCATTTGTTGTAACTTAAAGTTATGATGAGAAGCATATGCAATCAACATGCGAATGGATTCAAGACGAGCAACGGGGGCAAAGGTTTCACCGTAGCCGATACCCTCGACTTGGGAGTAGCCTTGTGCTACCAAACGAGCCTTGTTGCGAATGATAATCCCATGAGCATCTTGCTTGTTCTCGAATATTCACTTGGTTCCAATGACATTGTGGTTCTCCGTTGGCCTTGGCACCAATCTCCACACTTTGTTGCGCTCAAAGTTGATGAGTTCTTCATGCATGGCATCGAGCCAATCCGGATCTTTGAGCGCCTCATAGACCTTTTGGGGTTCAACACAAGAGACAAATGCGTGATGTTCACAATAGTTTGCTAATTGTCTACAAGTGCTTACCCCCTTTCTTAAGCTTCCAAGCACATTTGTCATGAGATGATCCTTGGTGGAGAGCTTGGAAGCAATCTTGGCGGCACGATGCTCCAATTCCTCCTCGGGGGTGAGACGAGGAGTGGTCACTTGATCATCTTGAGCGCCATCTTGAGCTTGTTCTTGATCTCGAGGAAGCTCTTGATCTTGAACTTGCTCGGAGGAGAGAACTTGGCCTTGGGCATCACTTGATGTTACAACACCATCTTGAGATTGACCTTGCCCTTGGTCTTGTTCTTGAGGTTAAGGGCCTTCACTTTGTTCTTCGGAAGCGTGTGGGTCTTGGGTTGGTGAAGGTTCCACTTGAGTGGAATGTTGTCCTTATCCTTCGGCCACAAGGGGTTCCTCAATGGGTAGGAAATGACCAACACCCATTCTTCTTATGGCTTGGGGAGGAATTTCATCACCTACATCACAAGTACCACTTTGCTCCACTTGGGAGCCGTTATTCCCATCGAACTCCATGTTACATGTTTCCTTAATTAGTCTCGTGGACTTATTGAGAACACGGTAAGCATGAGAGTTTGTAGCATAACCAACAAATATGCCCTCATAAGCTCTAGCCTCAAATTTATACAAACGGACACCTTTCTTGAGAATGAAACACTTACACCCGAACACCCGGAAGTACTTGATGTTGGGCTTGTTACCGGTGAGTATCTCATATGGAGTCTTGTTCAAGTCTTTGCGGAGGTAGAGCCGATTAGATGCATGACACGCGGTGTTGATGGCTTTGGCCCAAAAGTTGTAGGGAGACTTGAACTCCGCCATCATGGTCCTTGCCGCATCCATCAACGTCCGGTTCTTCCTTTCCGCTACACCATTTTGTTGAGGAGTATAAGGTGCGGAATATTGATGCTTGATTCCCTCATCACTCAAAAACTCATCCAAGGTGTAGTTCTTGAACTCGGAGCCGTTGTCACTTCTTATAGTCAAGATCTTTGTATTATGTTGTCGTTGAGCTTCATTTGCAAAGTCGATGACGGTTTGTTGGGTCTCGCTCATCCTCTTGAAGAAATATACCCAAGTGTATCTTGAATAGTCATCCACAATCACCAAGCAATACTTTCTACCGCCAAGACTATCAAAGGATGGAGGCCCTAAGAGATCCAAATGAAGGAGCTCCAAAGGCCTCTTCGAGTAGATGATAGTCGTGGGAGGGTGAGCCTTCTCATGTAGACTTCCTTCGATGCAAGCACTACAAGCACGATCTTTGGCAAAACTAACATTTGTTAGTCCACGGACATGGTCCCCCTTGAGAAGACTTTGCAAAGATCTCATATTGATGTGGGCTAAACGGTGATACCAAAGCCATCCCACGTCAACTTTAGCCATTAGGCATGTCGCGGTCTTAGTGGGTCGCTTCAAAAAGTTAATCACATAGAGACTGTTCTCGACATGCCCAACAAAGGCTACTTTAAGAGTCTTGCTCCACAAGAGGGCCACGGTATCAATATTGAAGAATGTGGCAAAGCCCATGAGTGCTAGTTGATGAACGGAAAGTAAATTGTATGCAAGGGACTCAACAAGCATGACCTTCTCGATCGTAAGATCGTGAGAAATGACAACTGTACCGAGTCCCAATACCTTAGAGGACGAGGTGTCACCCCACTCGACGTTGGTGGGCATGGATGGAATCTTTTGCACGTCCACCACCAAGTCCTTGCTTCCGGTCATATGATTAGTATCTCCACTATCGAGCAAACATGATCCCCCACCGGAAGCAAATGCCTACAAGAGATCAATGCATGGTTTTAGGTACCCATTTTGTAATGGGTCCTTTGATGTTAGTAACAAGGGTCTTAGGAACCCAAATAGACCATTCAATGTACTCATAAGGAGAACCAACAAATTTGGCATAAACATGCTCATCTCTAGCACGGCACAACACATAAGAAGGGTTAAAGTCGCCGGCTTTGTTGGGAATGGACACGTTGCCCTTCTTGGCACCACTACCCCTCACGGAGTTCTTCTCCTTCTCCTTAGTAGCACCCTCTCCCTCCTTCACAAAGGTTTTCTTGAGGGGAGGAGGTCGTTTGGCCTTGTCATTCTTCTTCTTGTTCTTGGACTTGGGCACGTACCCAATCCCTTCCTTGGCCACAACTCCCTTTTGGTTGGTCAAAAGGTCGTTGAGGTTCTTCTCGCCTTGTATGCAAGACACAAGACCTTTCTCAAGTTGTACCTTTATCTTAGCGTTCTCCTCAACAAGATGCACATGCTCACAACATGGGTTAGTAGCATTTGCATTATCAATTAACATCATACGAGGAAAAGTGGCTTTCTCCTTGGTTATATTTACTTGAAGTTGATCATGAGGCTCTTTGAGGCTAGCATGAGCACCCTTCAAGACCTTGTGAGCCTTGTCAAATAGATCAAACTCCTCTTTGAGTCTAGCAAGATCAACCCCAAGCTTGGCCTTCTCGGAGTTTAGCACACGAGAGACAACAAGAGCATGATCAAAATCTTTCTTTAACTTAGCGTGATCGATGTTGTGTGACTCCTCAAGAGCCAAATGAAGACCACGCTCTTCCTCAATAGCATTGGAAAGATCCGAAATCTCATCAGCATAGTCACGACTATGCCCCTCCATCTTGGAGATAGTATCTTTGCGAGCCTCGATCATGTCATTGGCTTCACCAAGTTGTTCCAAGAGAGCAACAAAATGCTTCTTGGATTTACCCTTGAGTTTACCCATAAAGGACTCAAACTCATTTTCCTCCACATTGTATCCCTCATGTTCATTAATGCAATCCGTCAAGGAAGGATTATTAATGATGGTAGTTTTGTGTAACGCCCACGATGCGGCTATATCTCCCACGTGCCGAAGCACGACTTAGAGGCATAACCGCATTGTAAGCAATGTCGCAAGTGGGGTAATCTTCACACAACCCATGTAATGAATAAGGAAAAGAGGAACATAGTTGGCTTACACTCGCCACATCACACAATACCATAAATATCATTACATTCATCCATATACAATCAAGGTCCGACTACGGAACCAAAATAAAGACAACCCCAAATGCAACAAAGTCCCCGATCGTCCCAACTGGGCTCCACTACTAATCGTCTGGAAACGTAGTATCGTCCTGAGTCCTCATCGAACTCCCAATTGAGCTCAGTCGAATCTCCTAGAGCGGTATCATCGGTCCCTGCATCTGGTTTTGGAAGTAATCTATGAGTCACGGGGACTCAGCAATCTCACACCCTCGCGATCAAGACTATTTAAGCTTATAGGTAGGTAAAAAGGTATGAGGTGGAGCTGCAGCAAGCACTAGCATATAAGGTGGCTAACATACGTAAAAGAGAGCGAGAAGAGAGAGGCAAAGGCACGGTCAATAAACTATGATCAAGAAGTGATCCTAGAACAACCTACGTTCAAGCATAACACGAGATCGTGTTCTCTTCCCGGACTCAGCCGAAAAGAGACCATCACGGCCACACACTCAGTTGATTCATTTTAATTAAGTTAAGGTTCATGTTTTCTACAACCGGACATTAACAAATTCCCATCTGCCCATAACCGCGGGCATGGCTTTCGAAAGTTCAAATCCCTGCAGGGGTGTCCCAACTTAGCCCATCACAAGCTCTCACGGTCAATGAAGGATATTCCTTCTGCCAAGACAATCCAATTAGACTCGGAATCCCGGTTACAAGACATCTCAACAATGGTAAAACTAAACCAGCAAAATCACCCGAATGTGCCGACAAATCTCGATAGGAGCTGCACATATCCCGTTCTCCGGGCACAACGGATGAGACTAGCTACGAGTAAAACCAACCCTCAAGATTCCCCGAGGTGGCCCCGCAGGCAGCTCAGTTTGGACCAACACTCAGAGGAGCACTGGCCCGGGGGTTTAAAATAAAGATGACCCTTGAGTCCGTGGAACCCAAGGGAAAAAGAGGCTAGGTGGCAAATGGTAAAACCAAAGTTGGGCATTGCTGGAGGAGTTTTATTCAAGGCGAACTGTCAAGGGGTTCCCATTATAACCCAACCGTGTAAGGAACGCAAAATCAAGGAACATAACACCGGTATGACGGAAACTAGGGCAGCAAGAGTGGAACAAAACACCAGGCATAAGGCCGAGCCCTCCACCCTTTACCAAGTATATAGGTGCATTAAAATAGACAAGATATAATAGTGATATCCCAACAATAAACATGTTCCAACAAGGAACAAACTCCAATCTTCACCTGCAACTAACAACGCTATAAGAGGGGCTGAGCAAAGCGGTAACATAGCCAAAAAACGGTTTGCTAGAACAAGGTGGGTTAGAGGTTTGACATGGCAATATGGGAGGCATGATAAGCAAGTGGTAGGTATCGTAGCATAGGCATAGCAAAAGAGCGAGCATCTAGCAAGCAAAGATAGAAGTGATTTCGAGGGTATGGTCATCTTGCCTGCAAAGTTCTCCGAGTTGACGTTAGCTTGATCCTTGTAAACGTACTCGACAGGCTCCTCGATCACGTACTCGTCTCCCGGCTCTATCCAAGGCAAGAACACAAGCAAAGGAAGACACAATCAACCACGTGCAATGCACAAGCAACATGATGCAAAACATGGCATGATATGCGGGATGTGATATGCGATGCATATGCATGTTTTGGAAAGGAAGGATTGAACCTGGCCTCAACTTGGAAAACCAAGAGTGCCACTGGAAAGAGGAGTTGATTTCGGTCGAAATCGATATAAAGATCACCGTAATCGGATGCACGGTTTGCAAATGGCAAGCAAAACAAATATGGCACAAAGTTGCGATTAACAGCATGAGGCCATCTAAATGCATCAAGAACAACAAGCTACTTCACTCTAACCTAGCAACAAAACACATGGCAGGGATCCACTCAAGATGCTTGACAAAAGATGAACACTGAGCTATGGCTAATTCACTCAATAGCAGGTTCAAACAAGCATGGCAAAAGAGCAAAAGATAACAGGTTACAGACTTAGTGAAAATAACAAGAAGTCAGGAATTTAACATGCGGAAGCAATGTTTAGAGCAAGATAACAACATGCTACAGGAACATATCATGGTAAAACAAGGCATGGCATGAAGCTACTCAAAGCATACAACAAAAGTCCCTTACTGACCATAAGCCAAAAGGGATTAGAAAATACAATGGCAACCATGTGAACATAGCAATTACCGTTAACATATTCAGACTTAGAAGAAAACTGGAACATGGCAAAACAGATATCAAGTAGGCATGTTTACAAGCTCGATGCACTCACCACAAGGCATTGCACAACAAACTAAGCATACACCCAGCAAGTAGACATGGCATAGAAGCTAAACATGGCAAGAAAAACCTCATAGCATGCACGGATCAACTACAACAACCTCGGCAAAAATGCTTAACACGTAAACTTTCTGCCAGGAACATTTTATAGCAAAAGTAGAGCTCGATTGAGTCAAGCTAGGGTGCTCCATAATTGCAAACAAAGACATGGATGGATAGATCACCACAATATCTACAAAACATCCTTACTGATCATGCTCAAAAGAGGCATGGATCACTCAGTAATAACATGATTACATGGCATAAAAATATTAACAGGGCAAAGACTTAGAAGATTTCTAAGTCCCTGAAATCAGCAACATTACGAGAGCTACTTTGCATGATTGTGCTAGTCACCACAAAGATCACAAAAATACATGGCATACACCCCTGTAAAGATGGCATGACATACTTCAAAACACATGTAGGGATCAAGTTCATAGGAGGCACACATCAATCATGGCAAAAATGACAAATGTCCAATTACTGATAAGAATCTGAAACTAATATAAACTAGAACTCTTGCAACAACATTTAGGGCATCAAGATAAGCTCAAATGAACATGATGAAATGAGATGAAATGAAGTACTCGTTGAGACGAACAATTTGATATGCTACACGCCCAAAACGGAGCCACAGGTGCAAAGTTATGATGCGATGAAGATATGCAAAAATACTGAAACGGAGGCTAAAAGTCAACCTGATCCAGATCTAGGGTTCCTTGCGACGCACGAACCGAGGTCAGATCCGAGCTCGACGGAGCTGTTCACGAGGTCGCCGGACTTGGGGATTCGGCCGGGGAAGGAGGGCGCGGCGGCTCCGGCGAGGTGGCCGCGGTGGGGCGGCGAGGTGGCGTCGGACGGTGAGGAGCACGGCGCCTCGAGCGGCGCGGAATCCGGGGCAGCGAGTGGAGATGTTGGCGGCGGGCGGCGACGGGGTGGCGCCGGCGAGAGGAGGCAGGCGGCGCGGTGAGGGCGGCGTGGAGGCAGGCGGCGGCGCGGGCGCGATGGGCCGCGAGGGCCGGTCGTGGGCTCACGGGCCCGCGGTGGAGGCGTCGATGTGGGGCGCGGGCGGCGAATCCCGGCATGCCACGTGGCGGCAGAGCGCATGTCGGACGTGTCCGGCCCGGCGGATGTGTCCGGCGCGCGTTGGAGGAGGGGAACTAGGGTTTCGTCCGGATTTTCGGGGGAGAGGGACCTTTTTATAGGTAGAGGGAGCTAGGAGGCTCCAAATTGAGCACGGTTTGCAGCCACACGATCGTGATCGAACAGCCTAGATGATGGAAGGGGTTTAGGTGGGTTTTGGGGCACTTTGGAGAGGTGTTGGGATGCAATACACACGAGGCCTTTTCGGTTCCTCGGTTAACCGTTGGAGTATCAAACGAAGTCCAAATGGCACGAAACTTAACAGGCGGTCTACCGGTAGTAAACCAAAGCCGCTTGACAAGTCTAGATCCAATCTGAGAACATTCAATAGCCGCACACGAAAAAAGGTAGAAAGGGACACCGGAGGACATAGGAGCACCGGAATGCAAAACGGACAATGGGAAAAATGCTCGGATGCATGAGACGAACACGTATGCAAATGTGATGCACATGATGACATGATATGAGATGCATGACAACGACAAAACAACAGGAAGACAAAAACCCGACAACGAGGAAATATCATAACTTAGTGCCGGAAATGGCAAGAGTTAGAATACAAATATGGCAGGTTACATACGGGGTGTTACATTTTGATGTTGGGGGTTACCTTGTTGGTGGCTTTATCCATCAGGCACTTGGCGGTGATGTTCTCATTGGGTGAGTTGCAGAGAGACACTTGTGGAGTTTTTGCAATGGCAACGGAGGCCATGGCAACCGACTCACCATCTTCTTCATCATCATCATCCTCATGGTACTCTTGTTGAACCACCAACGCCTTGTGAAGGATCTTCTTGGGGAAGTTGCTCTTGTTGGGGAAAGACCTGGCTTTGTCCTTTCGGATGAGCTTGCCACCATTGTCTTCCCTCTTCTCATACGGACATTCCATAACAAAATGGCTCACATTGCGACAATTGTAGCAAGTCCTCACACTTTGCTTGCTCTTCGTGCCACTTGAGTTGTTCTTGTTGAAGTTTGGCCTTGAGTTCTTCTTGCTCCAAAATTTCCTTGAAGCAAGTTCCATGTGTTCATGATAGGCATATTTTGTATCTTCGGGGTTGCTTTCCTCTTCTTCCTCTTCTTCTTCTTCAACACAAACCTTGGCCTTCAATGCAAGGTTGGGATTCTTTGCCCTTTGAGAGCGAAGCACCGCATTGTCGGTGGTCTTGTCCAAGATGTTCATAGCCACAAACTCATCCAACACTTCACTTGAGGTCAAGGTGTGGAAGTCAGGCCTTTGACGAATGACGGAGGCAATGGCCTTGTGGTAAGGCATCATTGCTTTGAGGAATTTGCGCTTGATCCAATTGTCATCCGTGTCCTTGCTCCCATGATCTCGGAGTGAGACCACGAGTTTGGTTACTCTTCGTAAAGCTCACGAGGTTCTTCATCTTCTTTCATAGCAAACTCATCGGCTTCATCTTGCACTACTTCATAGTTGGAGCGTTGAATGCTTGCGCTTCCCTGGTAGAGAGAGACAACACAAAGCCATGCATCTTTGGCCAAGGCGAATGACCGAAGATGAGGTAGATCTTCGGGTGGAATTGCATCTTAGATGATGAAGAGAGCATCCTTATTGAATTGATTATCTGCGGCTTCTCGAGGAGTGAAGTTGCTTGGGTCATGCGGATAGAAACCTTCTTCAATGATTCTCCAAAGATTAGTATTCACATGATTTAAATGACGCTTAAAGCGATAAATCCAAGAATCAAAGTCTTCATTTTTCACAATCTTAGGGGGAGGACCGACATGATTCAAATGAGTGGAAGGAATCGGTCTACCATAAACAAGTGGTGGTTCCACATGGGCAAAGATGTCGGTGCCATTTTTACCACTAGAAGAAGGAGCCTTTTCACTACTAGCTTCCCCCTTGTCGGAGTTAGCATCCGTCACCTTGTCGGTGGGATCACCCACTTTCAACGGTGCGGTGGATACTTTAATCCATTCAATGAATTTAGTAAACATGCTTTCAATCTCGGTCTTCATGGAGGTTTTCAATGTCTCCAAGGCCACATTGAATTCCTCACGAGAGACCGAGGTTCCCCCATCGCCCGTAGACGAGATCGGATTCACACCGGAGTGTTCCTCCACACCGTCTACGGTATCAACCATACTCTTCGGACGGTAAAGTCCTTAGTAAAGAGACGAGGCTCTAATACCAATTGAAATGATCGATATGGTTAACTAGAGGGGGGTGAATAGGCAACTAACAATTTTTAGATTTTCTTCACCAAATTAAACTTTGCATCAAATTAGGTTGTCTAAATGTGCAACTAGGTGAGCAACCTATATGATGCAACAACAATGAACACACAAGCAAGCAAGAGAAGTAACGCTAATAAGCTTGCACAAGTAAAGGTGAGAGATAACCAAGAGTGGACCCGGTGAAGACGAAGATGTGTTACCGAAGTTCCTTCCTTTTGAGGGGAAGCACATCTCCGTTAGAGTGGTGTGGAGGCACAATGCTCCCCAAAAAGCCACTAGGGCACCGTATTCTCCTCACACCCTCACACAATGCGAGAAGCCGTGATTCCACTATTGGTGCCCTTGGAGGCGGCGACCGGACCTTTACAAACAAGGTTGGGGCTATCTCCACAACTTAATCGGAGGCTCCCAACAACACCATGAAGCTTCACCACAATGGACCATGGCTCCATGGTGACCTCAACCGTCTAGGGTGCTCAAACACCCAAGAGTTACAAGATCCACTAGGGATTGGTGGGGGATTCAAATTTCTCTTGGTGGAACTGTAGATCAGGGCCTTCTCAACCAATCCCAAGAAAATCAACAAGTTTGATTGGCTAGGGAGAGAGATCGGGCGAAAATGGAGCTTAGAGCATTAATGGAGCTTAGAGATGGAAGAGGTAGTCAACTAGAGGAAGAAGACACCCCTTATATAGTAGAAGAACAAATCCAACCGTTATCCACTAACTCAGCCTGTGCAACGCGGTACTACCGTACCAGAGGTGCGGTACTACCATAGGGGCACGCGGTAATACCGCCCATGCAGCAGAGACCAAACCAGCCCAAAATGCACTAAGGTAGAGGGCGGCAGTACTGCTGGCGCGGTACTACCGCGCCCCCTTGCGGTACTACCGCAAGGTAGGAACTGTCCAGATATGGGAAGGCACGGATATAATAAATTACATCCGTGGCTACTTCTGCTGAGTTGGAGTCGATGCAAAAACCCGACACGGTAGTACCGTAAGCCAACAGCGGTACTACCGCGCTAGGCGCGAATGAAAAAAATTTCATCTGCCGCTTACTTGCGGAACTAAGCCAGATACCACGGTACTACCATGCCCAGTGCGTGGTACTATAGTGACGGGTGTCACCCACTAGGGGGAGGGTGACAAGATCTGGACTCCGGCCACAGTACTACCGCTTGCCAGGAAGTGGTACTACCATGGGCACTTGCGGTACTACCGCACCGGCGGACGGTACTACCGCAAGGGCCTGCGGTACTACCGCTCTAAGGAGCAGTACTACCGCACGCCCTAGTTCAGCAAGCACGAGCAATATTTGCGTAGACAAGGAAAACATAGGATGCTCCAAAGGCTAGAAGAAAGGGAGGTACAAAGAAAGATGTGTACGTGATGAATCCACCCACTCTTTCCAACGCGGACCCCCTCTTAATAGTACGGCTTCCCTACGACTCAATACCACCGAAAAGAAACGAAGAGAAACGCCGTCTTCCATAGCCTTTGAGGGGAACCAAATCATCTTGTGCCTTAGTCAATATATATCTGAAATATTCGATGCATATGATTAGTCCGCAAAAGTATTGTCATCAATCACCAAAACCAACTAAGGGATAAAATACTCTTACAGTTAGTACATTATAAAAGATATCCAGTATTTCATTTTTCATGAGAAGATCATCACGCAAAGCATTAAGTAATTGGAGAAGCCTCCCCCAACCTTGTGGGAGACTTTCTTCTTCAATTTGCACAAAGTTAAATATTCCTCTAAGGCGCTTGTTCTTATGAGCAGGAAAATATTTTTCAGAGAAGTAATATATCATATCCTGGGAATTAAACCATATCTTAGCATCACCCTTTAATGAGAAAGGAAACAACTTAAGAATATAGTAATAGTGAATTTTTTCCTCATGAGCAAATAGGGTGGCTATATCATTCAATTTAGTAAGATGTGCCACAACAGTTTCAGATTCATAACCATGGAAAGGATCAGATTCAACCAAAGTAATTAACTCAGGATCGACAGAGAATTCATAATCCTTATCACTAACAAAGATATGTGAAGTAGCAAACTTAGGATCATATTGCATTATAGCATCCAAAGATTTTTATTTCCACTTGCATAATAATTTCTTAAGATCATATCTATCCCTACAAGCAAGAAAGTCCCTAGCTACCTCTCTGTAACGCCCCGGACACACCCGTCGGTGGTTGTTACTCCTGGCGGGATCTAGACTGGCCCCACAGATCAATACTAGTCTTTTCTGCGCACTTTGTCCTCACTCGTGCGCACCCGGGAGCAACTTCCAGGTCGGTCATCCATCCCGAAATTACTCCAAGATGAGCATGCTTAACTTTGGAGTTCTTTCTGAATGGGCTCCCAGAAAATAAGGAATTCCTTATTGATATGAGTAGTCTATCATCCCTAATAAGCCAGACTATCACATACACCCCCAATCAGAGGAACCAACGTCCTTGTCGGGCCACAGGAACGTTCCCTCTTGGCACATACGTCTGTGCATCCAGTCCGCCACATGTGCCATGCCGTGTGCCACGACGGGTCACAAATGTCATGCACAACATGTGTAACATCCCAAATTTTCAATTTGGAATGTTATACATTAGATCATCTCTGCATATCATATATTATTTGCTTTTAGTTGATCCTAGAAATTCTACGCAACTCAAGGACCCTCGGAGAGAGTTGGGGATTTCGTTATTTTCATATTTGAGTTTTCTCAAATTTTGAAAATATGATCAGTTGATTTTATTTATTTTATCTTCAATTATTTCTATTAAAAAATATGAGAGAGGGAATAAAATGACTTTCCCAAAATAAAGAAATATTGAGGATTTAATAATAAAATCAAATATTTTGGATTTATTTGCTATTTTATTTGAAGTTAGGAAAAATGTGCGTTTTTCAAAATTGCACTTAGGCCCCAAATAAATGTTCATCCTGTTGAGCTTGATTTTAGAAGTCGGGGAAAATTTATTTCGGGATTTTTGGAGTCCGTTTAGTATTTCTTTTATTTGTTTGTCTACGCGTAATTATTAAAAAAACGCGCAACCGACTTAGAGCCGGTTTCGGCCCGGACTCTTCGGGCCGGCCTTTATATAGCGCCGCCCTGAGCCCGTTAAGTCCCAGCCGCCCGGGCCGCCTAAACCTAGCCCGCCGCCGCCGCCGCGCGCTGCCGCAGCCGCCGCCGCCCCGCGCCGCCCCGCCGCCGGTGCACGCCGGAGCCGCCGCCCCGCCACCGGACCCCGCCGCCGCCGAAGTTGACCCTGCCGCCGCCAGTTTTCCCCGAAAAACCGTTTGGTTTTCCGTTCAGTTTTTCGTCGGTTTTTTTAGATCCGTTTTTTATTTAGATCGGTTTATTTCCGGTTTAGTTTATTTAGCGAGCGTTCGCTCGTTCGTTCGTTTTAACGGACGCGTTCAACGTTTAGTTCCAGAAAATGAACGTTTGTTCGTTAATCTGTTCGTCGTTTTTCTTTTTCTCGGATTTTCCTCGATTATTTCTGATCGCGATATCAGATCCGATTTTCGTTCTAGTATAATTTTTCGCTCGTTTATCGGAATCAGGCGATTCAAGCACCTGGAGTTTCATCTCGAAGCCCTCTTTCCGTTTAATGAACTCAAACAAGCTTTTGCTTATGTAAAATTTGACCTAGATCCAGATTAGTAAACCAAGTTTGTTTCTTTCGCCGTTTTACTTTCGTTGTTTCGTTCGATTTGATTCTTTTTGCAAACCGGAGTTCTTCAGTTGAACTTTCTGGTTAGATCTCTTATTTGAGTTTTACCTGTGCATTAGTTGAGTACTTATTTTATGCTTGTTTGTTTGCGATAGAGTACCCGGAGTGCGCCGCTTGCTACTTTGAATCTCTAGTTTCGCGGATCATCAGCAAGGCAAGTAACACTTTGGTCATACCCCTTTACAACCCAGTTTTTATTGCATTAGATCAATCCTCAAACATTGCATGAATAGGATCTAATTAAATTGTGGGTTTTGGGAAGTAGATGAGGTAGTACCTATTACCTGTTTGATTATCAAACCTTTGGGAGTTCTACGCGTTGCTTATATTGCCATGCTATGCTAGTAGACGTGGATTGGGTGAGTGTATCCATGACAGATGTGAGATTGTTAAATTAATGGTTTATCTAAGTTGGCAACTTAAAAACACATCTGGGTGGATCAAATCATATTGACTCTTACGGATCAAATCATCGCTGCCCAAAGGCGAGATAAGGGTATATCTAAAATCAAAGAGAACATTGCTAGCGGAGGTGCTAGTTGTTTCTCCACAAATGATCATGGTGCTGTGTACTTTGAGAACCGTCTAGTAGTTCCCAAGAACCAGCATCTACGGCAGCTGATCCTTAAGGAGGCTCATGAATCTCCTCTCACCATTCATCCCGGTAGTACTAAGATGTATCAGGACCTACGCCAGAGGTTCTGGTGGACTAGGATGAAGAGAGAAATTGCTCAGTATATTGCAAATTGCGACGTCTGTCGTCGTGTAAAAGCAGAGCATCAACGGCCTGCTGGCACCCTTCAACCCTTAGCTATTCCTGAATGGAAATGGGATAAAATTGGTATGGATTTCATTACCGGTTTTCCCAGGACCAAGAGAGGGAATAATGCTATTTTCGTCGTGGTCGATCGTCTTTCCAAAGTAGCTCATTTCTTACCTGTTCGTGAGAGTATAACCGCTAGTCAGTTGGCAGATTTGTACATCTCCCGAATAGTGTCCCTCCATGGTGTTCCTTTGGAAATTAACTCGGATCGAGGAAGTCTTTTCACCTCTCGATTTTGGGAAAGTTTCCAAAATGCTATGGGAACCCGTCTCTCCTTCAGCACCGCTTTCCACCCTCAGTCAAGTGGTCAAGTGGAACGCGTCAACCAAATTCTAGAAGACATGCTTCGAGCCTCTGTTATCTCTTTCGGAATGGACTGGGAGAAGTGTCTTCCATTTGCCGAATTCGCTTACAACAACAGCTATCAATCTAGCTTGGGTAAAGCCCCTTTTGAAGTTCTCTATGGACGACGATGTCGAACACCCCTTAACTGGTCAGAGACCGGGGAAAGACAATTCTTTGGCCCGGACATGGTTCAGGAAGCAGAAGATCAAGTTCGTATCGTTCGTGAAAAGTTGAAAACAGCCCAATCTCGTCAAAAGAGTCAATATGACCGAAAACATAGGGCTATGACTTTCGAGGTTGACGAGAAGGCTTATCTTCGGGTCACCCCTCTGAAGGGAACCCATCGTTTCGGTATCAAAGGCAAATTGGCTCCTCGTTACATTAGACCTTTTCGCATTCTTGCCAAACGAGGAGAAGTTGCCTACCAGTTGGAACTACCTCCGCACCTCTCCAGAGTTCACGATGTCTTCCACGTTTCTCAACTCAGGCGTTGCTTCTCGGATCCTATCCGTGAAGTGGACCACGAAACGCTTGGTCTCCAAGATGATCTTACTTATCGAGAGTACCCCATTCGTATCCTCGATCAAGCCGAACGTACCACGCGACGACATAATATCAAGTTTCTCAAGGTTCAATGGTCGCACCATTCTGAGGATGAAGCAACTTGGGAAAGGGAGGATCGTCTTTCGACTCGAGTATCCCGCCTTCTTCCCGGAGGAACCCAAATCTCGGGACGAGATTCTTTTGAGTGGGGGTGAGTTGTCACACCCTAGCTAGTCATGCATTAGAGTGTTGCATCATGTTTACTCTTTCATCAGAAACTTGAAATGGGGATGACAGAACCCCCAGTCCCCTCTGAAACCAACTAGGGTTACTGAAATAATTTTTCAATGAACCTGAAATGCCCTTCTAAAATGCCCATCATTTTTGTCTTGGTTCAGAACCTCTGCCAAAATGGTGCACATTTTCCTAGGCCATCCTAGGGTTTTTGAATTAAATCATAAATATTTGAATTTGGGCATTTAAAATAATATAAAATATTTAAATGCTCAAATATCTCCAAACTAAAATGTTTCATGTTGGAAATAATCCAACTATGGGCCAGGAATAGTTTGGTGATTTTTGAAGTTGCCTAGGTATTTTATTTAATTCAACAAAGTTGCAGATATATTAAATAAAAACAGAAACAGAAAAAAGGGGAAAACTTACCTGGCGCCACCGCAGGCCCACCAGCCAGCCCACCTGGCCGGCCCAGCCCGGCCACCGCTCCAGCGAGCTGCTTGGCTCGCCAGGCAGGCAGCCAAGGTGCTCGGCGGCGGCACCGCAGCTCGCCACGCAGCTGCTCGCCGCCTCGCCGCCTCCCTCGCCCGGCTAACGCAGTGGATCAGCCTCTCTCTCTCTCCCCCGAACCCCCCAGACACCCCCTCTCCTCTCCAGCTCCTCCCCCTCGCACGCCCCAGCCATGGCCGACGCCATCGCCGCCACCCCCTCGCCGTAGCCACGCCCTCCGACCACCCCACGCCGTCTCACCGTGTCCAGGAGCTCCGCCGCTGTCCACTTCATCGAGCAGCCGAGCCCCGAGCGCTCGCAACGCCCGAGACCACCGCACCGACCTCGCCCGAGCTCACCGTCGCCGGAGATCCCCTTCAACGCCATCGTCGCTCCGGTCCATCTCCGACCGCACCAGGGACTCCGTCGCACTCACTGTGAGCTTAGCCATCTTCCCCTCCCTTCCGTTCTTGCTCCCGAGCCGTGTAGCAACCTCCCGGAGCTCAACCGCACCCACCGCCGTGGACCTCGTCGCCGACGTGCTCCTGGTCATCCTCCGGCCACAAGATAGTGTCCATCTTGCTCACCGAGTCCCACAGCACCTAGCTAGCCACTCCACGAGCCTCACCGACCCCTCTAGCGCCAAGTTCATCCTCGACCGAACCTCGGTGGCCGCCAAAGTCGTCGCCGGCGCCAACTCCGGCC
The DNA here is from genome assembly GCF_018294505.1 of Triticum aestivum. Taxonomy (NCBI): domain Eukaryota; kingdom Viridiplantae; phylum Streptophyta; class Magnoliopsida; order Poales; family Poaceae; genus Triticum; species Triticum aestivum. The sequence goes on from NC_057797.1 coordinate 427,452,473, forward strand.
ACCCCGACCCCAACGGACTCCGCCAAGAGCTGCGGGTTGTCCTCAGCTCCACTCCGGTGGCCTCTGCGGTCCATTTGGTGGCCGAAATGGCCAAAACCACTCCCGCCGCCGCGTCGGGCTCGCCGGCAGCTAAACGCCGGCAGCCGACTTTGACTTTGACCACGGGTGGGCCCTGGTTGACTCCCCTGAGTCAATGACAGGTGGGGCCCAGCCCTGTTAATTAAACAGGATTAGTTTTAATCAAATTTTAATTAAAATAATCACCCTGACATGCGGGACCCACTGTCAGGTTTGACCCAGACCTGTTCCGTTGACCTGCTGACGTCACACTGATGTCAGGCTGACGCAGTAATTGATTTTCTGGATTTAAATTAAATCAGGAAATTCCAGAATATTACTTAAACTTCAAAAATTCATAACTTTTATTCTGTAACTCCAAATTGGACAAATTATATATGAAAAATGATCAGAAAAATCCAATCTATCCATCTGTACTATTTTCATGCATGATCAAACAAGTTAAATTGATGTTTTAAGCAGAACAAGGAAAATCACTTAAAGAGGCCATGTTTGAGTTTGAAAATTTGAATCTTTGATTCAAATTTGTTCAAACCCTTCTGGTTTTAGTTGCATTAGCCCAACACACTCATATTGCCATGTTTCATGCATGCATCATATTGTTGCACATTGTTTGGTGATGCTTGTGTACCGATGTCCTTTGCGACAGGTTCTGTCTCCAAGGAGTACCGTGATTACCCTAACGAAGAATCATATCTGAGCATCGAACCATCAGGCAAGCAACCAACCATTTGATCATATCGATACAATCCCATGTTCTCGCTCCTGCTCTCTTTTACTGCATTAAGACAACGCGATTCAAACTGCTGTGTGCTACGGTAGCTGAACCCATTTCCTCTGCATGACCTGTCATTGCCACAGTAACTAGATGAAACCCACTAGCATGTGTAGGAGTTGATTGAGCCATATGTATGTGTTGTTCCTACCTTGCTATGCCTGCTATGCTTAGAGTCGTGTCAGGTCTGGTTCATCTGGGTGATGGGCTAGAGTGAAATGATTATGTCGGTAATGAGAGTGGTGTGGTGAACACGATTTGGTAAAGGTATCGATGAGAGGCCATGTAGGAGTACATGGTGGGTTGTTTCATTGAAGCCGACCTTAAGCACTGAGATCTGTATGTGTGATTTAAGATACAGCTACTACCATGCATTGGGCCCTGAAATATGACCCCGCTCGACTTCTTATTCACCCTAGCTCTCTGTCCAGGAGTTGCAAGTAGTTTCTGGTGTTTGTAGCCTACTGGAGGCCGTGGACAGCGCTGACCGTAGGGGTGGGCTGTGATGCGGTAGGTACGTGGCACGGGTGTACCGAATACCCGTTAGGTATCTCGGGAACCCTGTTCACATCGTTCGGGGCCGTATGGGAAACCTCGGCCGGACTCCCTGCGGATGGAACCTGAATAGGCGATAAACCTGGACTAGAGGCTTAAGTGTTTAGGTAGGTCGTGGTCTACACCCACGTCGGCTTTCGCTTGAAGTCTGCCGAGCACATGTCGTGTGCAGACGCTAAGTGGTGGAAACATGTATGAAGAAGTACACCCCTGCAGGGTTAACATGATCTATTCGAATAGCCGCGTCCGCGGTAAAGGACTACTTGGTTGCCTATACAGTTCATAGACAAGTAAATGGAAACTACTAAAAGCCTCAAGATAAGTGTGAGTGCCGAGGATGGCTCTTCCGTAGGAAGACGGAGGTGGATCCTCGGTAGTGTATTGAAGTGGTGAGTAGTGGACTCGTGTGCGCAAAACATTTCAAGTTGGAGTATCGTAGGATAGCCTAGCCAAGAGTCAAAGCTGGCTTGCTGCAATAACTCCACCAACCCTTCTTGATACTATGCATGTATGTAGGATCTGATGTAAGTCTTGCTGAGTACCTTTGTACTCATGTTGCTATAATCTACATTTTTACAGAAGACGCTGCAACCCCTTCTGATGGGTTCTATGTAGACGTTGACATCAACGAGTAGGCTAAAGACCCAGGTGGTGACCCTGAGCTTGTGATGGACCACGTAGTATAGCTAGGCTTTCCAAGCCTCTTTTATTTTACTAGTTGTCTGTACCCAGACAATGTACTTCCGCTGCTGGTTTGTATGACTGTATGACTTGTATGTTGGGTCGTGAGACCCGTACCTTTGTGTATGATATGTATGGCTCCCTGAGCCTTAAATAAAGTACTTGTGTCATAGAGTCATGTTGTGATGCTTCGTTGTATTTGCACATATCGAGCATATTGTGTGTATGATTGAAATGCTTGGTATGTGTGGGATCTGACTATCTAGTTGTTTATCTTTAGTAGCCTCTCTTACCGGGAAATGTCTCCTAGTGTTACCGCTGAGCCATGGTAGCTTGCTACTGCTCTGGAACACTTAGGCTGGCCGGCATGTGTCCTTCTTCGTTCCTGTGTCTGTCCCTTCGGGGAAATGTCACGCTTTGAGTACCGGAGTCCTGTTAGCCCGCTACAGCCCGGTTTACCGGAGTCCTGCTAGCCCAGTGCTACAGCCCGGACCCACTTGCTGATGACCGACACGTTCGAAGCTGGGTCATGGATGCCTGTCCCTGTAAGTCTGTGCCGCTTTGGGTTTACGACTAGTCATGTCAGCCCGGGCTCCTTATCATATGGATGCTAGCGACACTATCATATACGTGAGCCAAAAGGCGCAAACGGTCCCGGGAAAAGGTAAGACGACACCCGTGGGAATACCGTGCGTGAGGCCGCAAAGTGATATGAGGTGTTACCAGCTAGATCAATGTGACATCGAGTCGGGGTCCTGACAGCGTTGGCATCAGAGCCGGACTGCCTGTAGGTTCTCCAAGCCAAACTGGTCGATGTTGAGTCTAGAAATTCTTTAGTTATATGTAGGGGAATTGTTTGTGGGTTGGAACGTAAGGCTCTTTTTACTCCTTTATCTTATGACATTCTGATCTGAGTCAGTCCATTCTTCCACCGGGGGTTAAGGAATTAGGATCTGTTCTCTCTATCAGGATCACGTGTTACTAATCAGTAGTACCTTATAAGTTTGATGGATACAAGCCTAGTTCAGTTCTACTACCATATTATGTTGCCAGAATGGTTTCAAAACTTTGATATGGTGATGTTGAGTGTGTACGGAATCCTTTGTCAAATGTCTCAAAATCCTTTTTGAGCATTTACAGCTGTTATGCTGCCAAAATTTTGCTAGAAATTCTAATGCCTCTGCATTATGATTGTGCTTTCAGATGGCCACTCGCGACCTTAATCAAGTGGTTCGCCTGACTCGATGCCTAGATGTACCCGGCCATACTGCTAAGTTGGTCAGGGTAATGACTGAGGCTGGATACCGCTGGTATCCTGAGTACACGGTCGAAGAGCAATTCCGGGACTTCAATCAAAGCCAGTATCTCTGCACTGTCAGGATATTTCCATCTTATCCTGGATCCACCGAGCCTCTTCACTGTTCCTATGGACTCGGGGTTACTATTGAGATGGCTGTGCAGGACGCCGCCTACTCTATGATGACCATTATGCGAGTCAGATCTGGTTTGTTTCGGGACTCTGATTTCCGATATATGCCAGGATCACTTTCGGGAGCACAAGGGTATCTCCAGGCTATCTATGCTGACTCCACTCAGGAGGATTCACGGACTCGCACCACTGCTGAGATGCTCGAGGATAAGGACCGTGAAAATCGGGCCTTAAGGTTAGAGCTCTTCAATACCCGTGCTGACCACTGGGCTACTTTGACTCGGTTCGCACCGGCGGTGCAAGCTGGATTTTCAGATATGCGCGATCTCTATCCTGTGAGATCTGCTCTGCCAGACGTGATGGTTTGGCATGATGTAGGAGGCATCACCCCACCTCGCGGTCCCCGCAGGCCACCGTTTGTTGGTCCACGACCTCATCCTAGCCCCTATGGTCCACAAGCTCCGCGAGATCGTCTGTTTCCGGATGATCATGTTGAACTTCCAGGCTATGGAGGTGACTTTTACGAGGACTACTACGGATCGGTCTGAGTAGTGGTAGTATCACTAGTTCGCACTAGCCGTGTCGTCTATCGTCCTGCGTGACTCGTGGGATATGACCTAGTTGTACTCCTTCCAGAGGTGTAGAAAATAATGTATAGGAGCTTGGAATGCCTCCGATGAGATGTAATCCTTTTCTCACCGTAATAGTACTTTGTTTGGTCTTGTACTAAACCTTGTATGGTGTGTATGACGATGGAATAAAAGAAGCAGTTTCTGTATTTACCATGTCATACGGATGATCATCTTACATTCCGAATTATTCCTTACATTATGTATCCTATGTCGGAATTTTATCATTCTGACTAAATCATTGTCTTGTTACCTAGGATGGTCAACACGCGCGCTAACCCTGCTTCCCAAGAGCAGGCCGAAGGCAGTGAAGGCAGGAATGAAAATCTGCCTCATCCTCCTTCACTAGCCGAGGTTATGATGGAAGCTGAGAGAAACAAGCGGGAGACCAACCGTTTGTTGGAGCGTATTGAACAGAATACAGCACACCATCAGAGGGCTAACGTGGTGTCACTCAGTGATTTTATCAAATTGCATCCACCCACGTTCCACCACTCCGTCGAGCCTCTCGACGCTGATGACTGGCTTCGCAGTATCTCTCACAAACTGCGCTCCGCGCTAGTAGTTGAGGCTGACAAGGTCACCTTTGCTGCATATCATCTTGAAGGCCCCGCCAGTCTATGGTGGGAGAATTATGGAGCCATGCGCCCAGCGGGCCATGTCACTACTTGGGCTGAGTTCAGCGAGGCTTTCCGTGAACATCACATTCCGGAGGGTCTCATGGACCGTAAACGTGAAGAATTCTGCAATTTCACCCAAGGCCGACTTTCTGTGGATGTCTATAGCAGGGAGTTTGGTAATCTCGCCCGATATGCAACTGAGGAAGTGTCTACTGACGCCAAGAAGCAAGCAAGGTTCCATAAGGGCCTTAGTCCTGAGCTTCGCCGCGACCTCCGTCTGCATGAGTGCACATCTTTTTCGAAACTTGTCAACAAAGCCATCAGTGCTGAAACTGGTCAGACTGACTATGACGCAACACGCAAACATGGCCGTGACATGGGTTCCTCGTCCGGTGCTGGTCCTCAGAAGCGCCGCGTGTGGGTACCCAACACCGCCCTGCCACCCAGGTTCACACCGAGGCCATGTTTCCAGGCGCCTCGCCCTGTTCAACAGTCTGCACCGGCCAAGCCCTATGGGGGTCCAGCCAATAATGCTCCTCCACGTACCAGTTCCGTGAGTTGTTTCAAGTGTGGGGAATCTGGCCACTATATGCGTGAGTGTCCCCAGACCAACCCCAATCAATCTGCTAAAGCTGTTGGCCGTGGCAAGCCGACAGGGAAAGTGTTCCACGCCAAGCCGGTCACCGCTTCACGTGGCCATGTCAACTGTATCTCTGCCGAAGAAGCTCAAGAGGACCCCAACGTCGTTCTCGGTACACTTCTTGTTAATTGCCACCCGGCATCTGTTCTTTTCGATACAGGAGCCTCTCATTCTTTTATATCTGAAAACTATGCTCGCTTGCATAACGTCGCATTCGGTGATATGCCAACCTCTATGGTAATTCAAACTCCGGGATCCAAATGGCAAACCTCTAGAGTAAGCCATGGAAATGAAATCCAAGTCGACAGACTTGTTTTTCTCGCATCTTTGATAGCCCTTAAATCTTCAGATATTAATATCATTTTGGGTATGGACTGGATGTCAGCTCATCAAGCCAAAATTGATTGCTTCTCTAGGACTGTTCAACTCACCCATCCTTCGGGGAAGATAGTCAATGTCTTGACCCGAATAGCCAAGCGACAATTATATTCTCTTAACGCCGGCCCTTTGCCAGACCTTGAGGACGTGCCGGTAGTCCGTGACTTTCCGGATGTCTTTCCAGAGGAATTGCCAGGTGTTCCACCTGACAGGGATGTTGAATTCGTAATAGATCTCATTCCAGGAACCGTTCCGATTGCTAGAAGACCCTATAAGATGGCACCCCTAGAACTAGCCGAGCTTAAGAAACAACTCGATGAGTCCTTGAAAAAGGGTTTCATCCGACCTAGCTCATCTCCGTGGGCTTGCCCCGTCCTATTCGTCAAGAAGAAGGATGGTATGGACCGGATGGTTGTAGATTACCGACCTGTCAATTTGGTCACAATCAAGAACAAATATCCACTTCCCAGGATCAACGATCTGTATGATCAGCTCGCTGGATCCTCAGTCTTCTCCAAGATGGATTTGAGGTTGGGCTACCATCAAATCAAAATCAGAAACGGGGACATTCCTAAAACGGCCTTTGTTACTCGTTATGGCCAATACGAGTACACCGTCATGTCCTTCGGTTTAACCAACGCTCCAGCCACTTTTCTCGGTTAATGAACTCAATCTTCATGGAGTATTTGGATAAATTCGTCGTAGTTTATCTCGATGATATACTCATCTACTCCAAGAACGAGGAAGAACATGCCGAACATCTAAGGCTAGTGTTGAAGAAACTTCGAGAGCATCGCCTTTATGCCAAATTTTCTAAATGTGAATTCTGGTTGTCAGAAGTGACCTATCTGGGTCATGTAATAACTGGTAAGGGTATTGCTGTTAACCCTGAGCGAGTTCAAGCCGTCCTCGATTGGACTCCACCTGAATCGGTCAAGCAAGTTCGGAGTTTTCTAGGCTTAGCGAGCTATTGTCGTCGCTTTGTCGAGAACTTCTCCAAAGTTGCTAAACCTCTAACCGAACTCCTCAAGAAAGATAAGAAGTTCGAATGGACTCCACAATGTGAGCACAGCTTTCAGGAACTGAAAAGACGCCTGACCTCTGCTCCCGTACTGGTACCGCCAGACTTCTCCAAGGACTTTGTTATCTACTGCGACGCCTCGCGACAAGGACTAGGTTGCATTCTTATGCAAGATCGACACGTAATTGCCTACGCTTCACGGCAATTGCACCCACATGAGGAGAATTATCCTACTCATGATCTAGAGCTTGCAGCCGTAGTCTATGCACTTAAGACCTGGCGACATTACCTCCTCGGTAATCGTTGCGAAATATTCACTGATCACCAAAGTCTGAAGTATATTTTCACCCAACCGGATTTGAATCTTAGGCAGAGACGTTGGGTTGAATTGATCACAGACTTCGACTTAGGAATAACCTACACCCCAGGGAAAGCCAACGTCATGGCTGATGCGCTAAGTCGTAAATCTTATTGTAACAACCTGATGTTACAACAAAGTCAACCGCTTCTCCATGAGGAATTTCGGAAACTTAACCTTCACATTGTACCTCAAGGTTTTCTTTCCACCTTGGTAGCAAAACCTACTCTTACGGATCAAATCATCGCTGCCCAAAGGCGAGATAAGGGTATATCTAAAATCAAAGAGAACATTGCTAGCGGAGGTGCTAGTTGTTTCTCCACAAATGATCATGGTGCTGTGTACTTTGAGAACCGTCTAGTGGTTCCCAAGAACCAGCATCTACGGCAGCTGATCCTTAAGGAGGCTCATGAATCTCCTCTCACCATTCATCCCGGTAGTACTAAGATGTATCAGGACCTACGCCAGAGGTTCTGGTGGACTAGGATGAAGAGAGAAATTGCTCAGTATATTGCAAATTGCGACGTCTGTCGTCGTGTAAAAGCAGAGCATCAACGGCCTGCTGGCACCCTTCAACCCTTAGCTATTCCTGAATGGAAATGGGATAAAATTGGTATGGATTTCATTACCGGTTTTCCCAGGACCAAGAGAGGGAATAATGCTATTTTCGTCGTGGTCGATCGTCTTTCCAAAGTAGCTCATTTCTTACCTGTTCGTGAGAGTATAACCGCTAGTCAGCTGGCAGATTTGTACATCTCCCGAATAGTGTCCCTCCATGGTGTTCCTTTGGAAATTAACTCGGATCGAGGAAGTCTTTTCACCTCTCGATTTTGGGAAAGTTTCCAAAATGCTATGGGAACCCGTCTCTCCTTCAGCACCGCTTTCCACCCTCAGTCAAGTGGTCAAGTGGAACGCGTCAACCAAATTCTAGAAGACATGCTTCGAGCCTCTGTTATCTCTTTCGGAATGGACTGGGAGAAGTGCCTTCCATTTGCCGAATTCGCTTACAACAACAGCTATCAATCTAGCTTGGGTAAAGCCCCTTTTGAAGTTCTCTATGGACGACGATGTCGAACACCCCTTAACTGGTCAGAGACCGGGGAAAGACAATTCTTTGGCCCGGACATGATTCAGGAAGCAGAAGATCAAGTTCGTATCGTTCGTGAAAAGTTGAAAACAGCCCAATCTCGTCAAAAGAGTCAATATGACCGAAAACATAGGCTATGACTTTCGAGGTTGACGAGAAGGCTTATCTTCGGGTCACCCCTCTGAAGGGAACCCATCGTTTCGGTATCAAAGGCAAATTGGCTCCTCGTTACATTGGACCTTTTCGCATTCTTGCCAAACGAGGAGAAGTTGCCTACCAGTTGGAACTACCTCCGCACCTCTCCAGAGTTCACGATGTCTTCCACGTTTCTCAACTCAGGCGTTGCTTCTCGGATCCTATCCGTGAAGTGGACCACGAAACGCTTGATCTCCAAGATGATCTTACATATCGAGAGTACCCCATTCGTATCCTCGATCAAGCCGAACGTACCACGCGACGTCATAATATCAAGTTTCTCAAGGTTCAATGGTCGCACCATTCTGAGGATGAAGCAACTTGGGAAAGGGAGGATCGTCTTCGACTCGAGTATCCCGCCTTCTTCCCGGAGGAACCCAAATCTCGGGACGAGATTCTTTTGAGTGGGGGTGAGTTGTCACACCCTAGCTAGTCATGCATTAGAGTGTTGCATCATGTTTACTCTTTCATCAGAAACTTGAAATGGGGATGACAGAACCCCCAGTCCCCTCTGAAACCAACTAGGGTTACTAAAATAATTTTTCAATGAACCTGAAATGCCCTTCTAAAATGCCCATCATTTTTGTCTTGGTTCAGAACCTCTGCCAAAAATGGTGCACATTTTCCTAGGCCATCCTAGGGTTTTTGAATTAAATCATAAATATTTGAATTTGGGCATTTAAAATAATATAAAATATTTAAATGCTCAAATATCTCCAAACTAAAATGTTTCATGTTGGAAATAATCCAACTATGGGCCAGGAATAGTTTGGTGATTTTTGAAGTTGCCTAGGTATTTTATTTAATTCAACAAAGTTGCAGATATATTAAATAAAAACAGAAACAGAAAAAAAGGGGAAAACTTACCTGGCGCCACCGCAGGCCCACCAGCCAGCCCACCTGGCCGGCCCAGCCCGGCCACCGCTCCAGCGAGCTGCTTGGCTCGCCAGGCAGGCAGCCAAGGTGCTCGGCGGCGGCACCGCAGCTCGCCACGCAGCTGCTCGCCGCCTCGCCGCCTCCCTCGCCCGGCTAACGCCGTGGATCGGCCTCTCTCTCTCCCCCGAACCCCCCAGACACCCCCTCTCCTCTCCAGCTCCTCCCCCTCGCACGCCCCAGCCATGGCCGACGCCATCGCCGCCACCCCCTCGCCGTAGCCACGCCCTCCGACCACCCCACGCCGTCTCACCGTGTCCAGGAGCTCCGCCGCTGTCCACTTCATCGAGCAGCCGAGCCCCGAGCGCTCGCAACGCCCGAGACCACCGCACCGACCTCGCCCGAGCTCACCGTCGCCGGAGATACCCTTCAACGCCATCGTCGCTCCGGTCCATCTCCGACCGCACCAGGGACTCCGTCGCACTCACTGTGAGCTTAGCCATCTTCCCCTCCCTTCCGTTCTTGCTCCCGAGCCGTGTAGCAACCTCCCGGAGCTCAACCGCACCCACCGCCGTGGACCTCGTCGCCGACGTGCTCCTGGTCATCCTCCGGCCACAAGATAGTGTCCATCTTGCTCACCGAGTCCCACAGCACCTAGCTAGCCACTCCACGAGCCTCACCGACCCCTCTAGCGCCAAGTTCATCCTCGACCGAACCTCGGTGGCCGCCAAAGTCGTCGCCGGCGCCAACTCCGGCCACCCCGACCCCAACGGACTCCGCCAAGAGCTGCGGGTTGTCCTCAGCTCCACTCCGGTGGCCTCTGCGGTCCATTTGGTGGCCGAAATGGCCAAAACCACTCCCGCCGCCGCGTCGGGCTCGCCGGCGGCTAAACACCGGCAGCCGACTTTGACTTTGACCACGGGTGGGCCCTGGTTGACTCCCCTGAGTCAATGACAGGTGGGGCCCAGCCCTGTTAATTAAACAGGATTAGTTTTAATCAAATTTTAATTAAAATAATCACCCTGACATGCGGGACCCACTGTCAGGTTTGACCCAGACCTGTTCCGTTGACCTGCTGACGTCACACTGACGTCAGGCTGACGCAGTAATTGATTTTCTGGATTTAAATTAAATCAGGAAATTCCAGAATATTATTAAACTTCAAAAATTCATAACTTTTATTCTGTAACTCCAAATTGGACAAATTATATATGAAAAATGATCAGAAAAATCCAATCTATCCATCTGTACTATTTTCATGCATGATCAAACAAGTTAAATTGATGTTTTAAGCAGAACAAGGAAAAGCACTTAAAGAGGCCATGTTTGAGTTTGAAAATTTGAATCTTTGATTCAAATTTGTTCAAACCCTTCTGGTTTTAGTTGCATTAGCCCAACACACTCATATTGCCATGTTTCATGCATGCATCATATTGTTGCACATTGTTTGGTGATGCTTGTGTACCGATGTCCTTTGCGACAGGTTCTGTCTCCGAGGAGTACCGTGATTACCCTAATGAAGAATCATATCCGAGCATCGAACCATCAGGCAAGCAACCAACCATTTGATCATATCGATACAATCCCATGTTCTCGCTCCTGCTCTCTTTTACTGCATTAAGACAACGCGATTCAAACTGCTGTGTGCTACGGTAGCTGAACCCATTTCCTCTGCATGACCTGTCATTGCCACAATAACTAGATGAAACCCACTAGCATGTGTAGGAGTTGATTGAGCCATATGTATGCGTTGTTCCTACCTTGCTATGCCTGCTATGCTTAGAGTCGTGTCAGGTCTGGTTCATCTGGGTGATGGGCTAGAGTGAAATGATTATGCCGGTAATGAGAGTGGTGTGGTGAACACGATTTGGTAAAGGTATCGATGAGAGGCCATGTAGGAGTACATGGTGGGTTGTTTCATTGAAGCCGACCTTAAGCACTGAGATCTGTATGTGTGATTTAAGATAAAGCTACTACCATGCATTGGGCCCTGAAATATGACCCCGCTCGACTTCTTATTCACCCTAGCTCTCTGTCCAGGAGTTGCAAGTAGTTTCTGGTGTTTGTAGCCTACTGGAGGCCGTGGACAGCGCTGACCGTAGGGGTGGGCTGTGATGCGGTAGGTACGTGGCACGGTGTACCGAATACCCGTTAGGTATCTCGGGAACCCTGTTCACATCGTTCGGGGCCGTATGGGAAACCTCGGCCGGACTCCCTGCGGATGGAACCTGAATAGGCGATAAACCTGGACTAGAGGCTTAAGTGTTTAGGTAGGTCGTGGTCTACACCCACGTCGGCTTTCGCTTGAAGTCTGCCGAGCACATGTCGTGTGCAGACGCTAAGTGGTGGAAACATGTATGAAGAAGTACACCCCTGCAGGGTTAACATGATCTATTCGAATAGCCGCGTCCGCGGTAAAGGACTACTTGGTTGCCTATACAGTTCATAGACAAGTAAATGGAAACTACTAAAAGCCTCAAGATAAGTGTGAGTGCCGAGGATGGCTCTTCCGTAGGAAGACGGAGGTGGATCCTCGGTAGTGTATTGAAGTGGTGAGTAGTGGACTCGTGTGCGCAAAACATTTCAAGTTGGAGTATCGTAGGGTAGCCTAGCCAAGAGTCAAAGCTGGCTTGCTGCAATAACTCCACCAACCCTTCTTGATACTATGCATGTATGTAGGATCTGATGTAAGTCTTGCTGAGTACCTTTGTACTCATGTTGCTATAATCTACATTTTTACAGAAGACGCTGCAACCCCTTCTGATGGGTTCTATGTAGACGTTGACATCAACGAGTAGGCTAAAGACCCAGGTGGTGACCCTGAGCTTGTGATGGACCACGTAGTATAGCTAGGCTTTCCAAGCCTCTTTTATTTTACTAGTTGTCTGTACCCAGACAATGTACTTCCGCTGCTGGTTTGTATGACTGTATGACTTGTATGTTGGGTCGTGAGACCCGTTCCTCTGTGTATGATATGTATGGCTCCCTGAGCCTTAAATAAAGTACTTGTGTCATAGAGTCATGTTGTGATGCTTCGTTGTATTTGCACATATCGAGCATATTGTGTGTATGATTGAAATGCTTGGTATGTGTGGGATCTGACTATCTAGTTGTTTATCTTTAGTAGCCTCTCTTACCGGGAAATGTCTCCTAGTGTTACCGCTGAGCCATGGTAGCTTGCTACTGCTCTGGAACACTTAGGCTGGCCGGCATGTGTCCTTCTTCGTTCCTGTGTCTGTCCCTTCGGGGAAATGTCACGCTTTGAGTACCGGAGTCCTGTTAGCCCGCTACAGCCCGGTTTACCGGAGTCCTGCTAGCCCAGTGCTACAGCCCGGACCCACTTGCTGATGACCGACACGTTCGAAGCTGGGTCATGGATGCCTGTCCCTGTAAGTCTGTGCCGCTTTGGGTTTACGACTAGTCATGTCAGCCCGGGCTCCTTATCATATGGATGCTAGCGACACTATCATATACGTGAGCCAAAAGGCGCAAACGGTCCCGGGAAAAGGTAAGACGACACCCGTGGGAATACCGTGCGTGAGGCCGCAAAGTGATATGAGGTGTTACCAGCTAGATCGATGTGACATCGAGTCGGGGTCCTGACACATGTGAATCTCATCATGTTACTTTAATTAATATTGTTGGGTTTTAATGATGATGCTTAATTGGTATTGAGAGGGTGTCTACACTCTCAATGTTTAACAACTACCATGATAGTTAAATAAAATTTATTCCTTTGCAGTAGGGAAAAATTGGCTTTACGCAAAACTGTAACCATAGAGCTTTCCACCAGCCAAATATGCATGTAGTATAGCCTTCATCTTTCATTACTCTCTATGTGTTACATTGCCAGCATATTCCATGTGCTGACCCGTTTTTGGGCTGCAACGTTCATGTTGCAGACTTTTCAGACGACGAGTAAGGTGCCTTTAGGTCGTGGTTCTATACTCAGTGATGCCGTTGGATTTGATGGACTCACTTATCTTCCGAGCCTTCCGCTGTTATCGTTATTAGATGGCCTTAAGCCATATTTTACTATAATAAGTTCTCTTTTGAGAAATTCGATGTAATAAGTGTGTGATTTCCACTCTGTTATAAATCCTTCAAGTACTGTGCGTGTCAGCATTACTGATCCAGGGATGACACTGAAGCACAGAGATTGGACCGTTTGAGGTCTGGTCGCTACAAGATGGTATCAGAGCACACGCTGACTGTAGGACACGACCACTAAGCTAAAGCCCTAGATCACTACTCACTCTTCTCATTTTTGACTCCTTATCTTTTGTACTCTTTTAGGATGGCGGATGCAAGGAACAAGTTTACACAACCGGATGAAGATACACCCTTTGGACGCCACTTGAAGAAAGTCACTAGACATCTGAACATTGGAGTACCAAGCTTCACCGGAACCTACAACGCCACTTTACCCGAGGAGGAGTGCTGGATGATTCAAGTTCAAGTTCCAGGAAGGACGTTTATGCCAGTCACTGAGCCCATAGAGTTTTCCTTCGATGCACCAACCTGGAGTCTAGGAAAGAGCATGGCAGCTCACATCGCCATGGGACGTATTGGGGAAGTTTACCGCAATGATCTCAAGGATACAATCTATCAGATTTGTGGGCACCAAGATGAGCACTGGGAGATGATCAGCACCAAGAAGGATAGATCATCGCATCTTTCATCCAGGAGTTAAAGCAGCACATTCGACGTCAGGAGAACCAGATGTGCATAGACATGATAGATCTGAAGAAGGCGAGGACAAGAATCACGGAGCTAGAAGAAGAACTCAAGGCTACATGTGAAGATTATATGGAGGAAATCGAAGTATTAGTGGAGAAGAATGACGACATGATCAAGAAGATCGGACTATTCATGGGAGACCTTACACCAGTAGAAGAAGATGAAGAACCTAAGGAGATTCGCCCGGGAGACTACATCATCATCGAAGACACCGACTCGGACCCAGACGATAGTGATGATGACTATGTTGATGAAGCTGGAGCAGATATCATGGAGTCTGCAACCGAAGAATATTTCTAGTAGACTACCCCATCAGTAGTAGTATTCCACCATGTAAATAGAGTAGTCCGAGCACTTTTGCGATAGTTAGACCGATTATATGCCCTTATTTGATTGAATGAAGTGATTTTGTGTGCATTTGCCTCATGTGCATATAGGTAGTGTTTTCTCTCTAGACCCCTCTCTATTCTTAAATCTCATCTTTTCTAAACCCATCAGATGCCTCCGAGACGTGACCCCGGATTTACCTTTCCACCAGAGCTCACTCAATTGATCCAGCATCAGAATACGTTGATGCAGTTGCTAGTCCAGAATCAGAATCAGGGGAACAACAACAACAACCCACCACCACCACCACCTGTTGATCACTTAACCCGTTTTCTTAGGCTGAATCCAGTTCTCCAATAGCACCGAGCCTATAGTAGCAGATGATTGGCTCCGCTAGACAGCAAGGGAGTTGATCACGGTAGGATGCACAGATGCGTAAAAGGTGAAATTTGCCGCACATCAGTTGGATGGACCCGCAACATCATGGTGGGAGAATTAGCGCCACATTTTGTAGGACCATACAAGGTTTTGGAGCACATGGGAGAAGTAGCCTACAAGTTGGAATTGCTCGAAGAATTGTCAGGAGTTCATGACGTATTCCACGTTTCCCAGTTGAAGAAGGGCCACGCAGAGATGGCTGATATACCGCTGAGAGATACAATGCCGCTGGAAGCGATTCAATTGGACAGGATTTGACCTATGAGGAGAAACCAGTCAAGATTCTTGAGTATGCCAGCCGAGTCACCCGCAGCAAGGTTATCATGTTTTGCAAAGTTCAGTGGAGCCACCACACCGAGGATGAAGCCACCTGGGAGCGAGAGGAAGAACTGCTGAAGGACCACCCTCGCCTATTTTCTAGCCAACCCGAATCTCGAGGGCGAGATTCATCTTAAGGGGGGTAGGTTTGTAACATCCAAAATTTTCAATTTGGAATGTTATACATTAGATCATCTCTGCATATCATATTTTATTTACTTTTGGTTGATCCTAGAAATTCTACGCAACTCAAGGACCCTCGGAGAGAGTTGGGGATTTCATTATTTTCATATTTGAGTTTTCTCAAATTTTGAAAATAGGATCAGTTGATTTTATTTATTTTATCTTCAATTATTTCTATTATAAAAATATGAGAGAGGGAATAAAATGACTTTCCCAAAATAAAGAAATATTAAGGATTTAATAATAAAATCAAATAAGATTTTATTTCGGATTTATTTGCTATTTTATTTGAAGTTAAGAAAAATGTGCGTTTTTCAAAATTGCATTTAGGCCCCAAATAAATGTTCATCCTGTTCGGCTTGATTTTAGAAGTCGGGGAAAATTTATTTCGAGATTTTTGGAGTCCGTTTAGTATTTATTTTATTTGTTTTTCTGCGCTTAATTATTTAAAAAAACGCGCAACCGACTTAGAGCCGGTTTCGGCCCGGACTCTTCGGGCCGGCCTTTATATAGCGCCGCCCCGAGCCCGTTAAGCCCGCGCCGCCCGCGCCGCCTAACCCTAACCCTAGCCCGCCGCCGCCGCCGCCGCAGTGGCCGCCGCCCCACCGCCGCCCCGCCATCGGACCCCGCCGCTGCCGCCGCCGAGGTTGACCCCGCCGCCGCCGCCAGTTTTCCTCGGAAAACCGTTCGGTTTTCCATTCTGTTTTTCGTCGGTTTTTTTAGATCCGTTTTTTTATTTAGATTGGTTTATTTCCGGTTTAGTTTATTTAGCGAGCGTTTGCTCGTTCGTTCGTTTTAACGGACGCGTTCACCGTTTAGTTCCAGAAAACGAACATTTGTTCGTTAATCTGTTCGTTGTTTTTCTTTTTCTCGGATTTTCTGCGATTATTTCTGATCGCGATTTCAAATCCGATTTTCGTTCTAGTATAACTTTTCACTCGTTTATCGGAATCAGGCGATTCAAGCGCCTGGAGTTTCGTCTCGAAACCCTCTTTTCCTTTAACCAACTCAAACAAGTTTTTGCTTCTGTAAAATTTGACCTAGATCCAGATTAGTAATCGAAGCTTGTTTCTTTCGCCGTTTGACTTTCGTTGTTTCATTCGATTTGATTCTTTTTGCAAACCAGAGTTCTGAAGTTGAACTTTCTCGTTAGATCTCTTATTTGAGTTTTACTTGTGCATTAGTTGAGTACTTATTGTATTCTTGTTTGTTTGCGGTAGAGTACCCGGAGTGCGCCGCTTGCTACTTTGAATCTCTAGGTTTCGCGGATCATCAACAAGGCAAGTAACACTTTGATCATACCCCTTTACAGCCGAGTTTTTATTGCATTAGATCAATCCTCAAACATTGCATGAATAGGATCTAATTAAATTGTGGGTTTTGGGAAGTAGATGAGGTAGTACCTATTACCTGTTTTATTATCAAACCTTTGGGAGTTACTTCTACGCGTTGCTTATATTGCCATGCTATGCTAGTAGACGTGGATTGGGTGAGTGTATCCATGAAAGATGTGAGATTGTTAAATTAATGGTTTATCTAAGGTGGCAACTTAAACACACATCTGGGTGGATTGAGGCACCTGGGTATTCCAGTGATTGCCTGTTTTTCTCAAAAATGATGTCGTTGGAGTTGATGGACTCACTTATCTTCCAAGCCTTCCGCTGTTATCGTTATTAGATGGCCTTAAACCATTTTTTACTGTAATAAGTTCTCTTTTGAGACATTTGATGTAATAAGTGTGTGATTGCCACTCTGTTATAAATTCTTCAAGTACTGTGCATGTCAGCATTACTGATCCAGGGATGACACTGAAGCACAGAGATTGAACCGTTTGAGGTCTAGTCGCTACAACATGACCGTGCACCTGTCCGCACACATCTGTGTAACCGCGAGGGCTGGCTCTGATACCAACTTGTAATGCCCCGGACACACCCGTCGATGGTTGTTACTCCTGGCGTGATCTAGACTGGCCCCACAGATTAATACTAATCTTTTCTGTGTACTTTGTCCTCAATCGTGCGCACCCGGGAGCAACTTCCCGGTTAGTCACCCATTCTGAAATTACTCCAAGCTGAACACACTTAACTTTGGAGTTCTTTCCGAATGGGCTCCCGGAAAAGAAGGAATTCCTTATTGATATGAGTAGTCTATCATCCCTAATAAGCCAGGCTAACACTCTCCATCCATAACATAACCCTCAGGTATAACGGGAAGTTCATATCAAGGAGAGCCAGTCTTATCAGGTGTTTCAAAGTTTTTAGGTTTAATAATTTCATCAG
Organism: Triticum aestivum; assembly: GCF_018294505.1. NCBI lineage: Eukaryota > Viridiplantae > Streptophyta > Magnoliopsida > Poales > Poaceae > Triticum > Triticum aestivum. The sequence continues at coordinate 427,470,077 of NC_057797.1, forward strand.
TTTCAAAAATATGATCACTTTCAGCATTCTCAATATCATTAACCCTAGCAATTTGTTCATCAAGAAATATACCCAGTGGCACAACATTATCAAGCAAAGTAGTAGTATCATCATAAGCATCATGCATAGCAGAAGTAGCATCATCAATAACATGCAACATATCAGAATCAATAGCAGGTGTAGGTGTCGCAAGCTTACTCAAAATAGAAGGTGAATCAAGTGCAGAGCTAGATGGCAGTTCCTTACCTCTCCTCGTTCTAGAGGAAAAAAATCTTGGTTTGGATATCTTTCAAATTTTTCATAGTGATCAACAGATATAAATCCCAAGTGACTCAGAGAATAGAGTTATGCTCCTCGACAACAGCGCCAGAAAAAGGTCTTGATAACCCACAAGTATAGGGGATCGCAATAGTTTTCGAGCGTAGAGTCACTACTGCAGGATGCTGCTAACGTGACACTACAATCAGAGACCCTTCGAGAAAACTGTGTGTGATGCAATAATCGCAAACAGTGGTGTAAAAAACCGTTAAAAAGGTGCAAAACGTTTGCGATGGAGGATGCATCAAACACGGTTCAGATTTTAGTTGCGTGTGTGATGTAGGGCATACAATTCAGTTCAATTAACCGTTTTTGATGAGGAGGAACAAAAGAAACGGGTAGCCAGATGAAGGTGTGTGCGATGTACAACATACAGTTCACTCATGAACTATTTGTGATTAGGCAACACAAAAGAAACGGTCAGCCAGATCAAGGTGTGTGCGATGTACAACATACAGTTCACTCAGATGAACTCTTTGTGATTAGGCAACACAAAAGAAACGGTCAGTGAGATCAAGGTGTGTGTGATATACGACATGCGGTTCACTCGGATGAACTGTTTGCGCTGAGACAAGAGAACAGAAACGATTCAATATAACAAATACCATAAATATTGCAAGGTTCAAATTCAAAGATTACAATGCCCAAATTCAAACATTGGAAACCGCATCATTTCTGAAAAGGGATCAGCCGCTGAAAAGTCATGTATGGTTTTGACACAATGACTTCCAATTGCTTTGCCATATGCTCTTCCAATACGAAGTTTGGCATTTTTGGAGGCTCTTCCATTCTGCAATACCTGCCGGCTCTGATAATCATATCATTCATCTTTCCTAATTAAATGCGTTTTCAACCTCAGTACCCTCAGCACCTTTGCTCTGTTAAGAAAGAACCTGGCGAGTGTAATCTCCAGTAAGGTCCCTCAATAGGAGTTCAAAGTAATATTTGAGAGATGCAGATCTAGGCATTCGATGTGATTGTCATTATAAACATTATCCACCTCTGGGCCTATTATTATGTGCAAAAGAAGAGAACGTGTTAGTTCCTACATGCAGTTTTGAACACTGCTACACACGCCCATTTGGTTTGCAGGATTTGTAAAATGCACCAACGTGTCATCTTCGATCTGGCATGTTTAACATGGGCATTTGATTACAATCTATAACATGTAGCCTTCTTCACAAGAGGTTTGACTGGATGAAAAATTCCCTAAGAAAACTAGTACAGATGAATCCAAAGGAGAAATGATTATGGACGATTATAACCATATGAATGAAGCAACCAATATGGGGTGGGGCTGTATGTCCTAAAATCCTCCAAAATTCCTTCAGAAATCGTAGTACATTGTCATTGTAAACTTGGGAAAATATGCAAAAAATTGAACTCCCTTATGGTTAACATTTAACAGGAAAGGAACATCACCTCGATATACAACTCTTCAGGCACGAAAAGCATCTCAGGCAACTAACAACTTGGTCCAGGTTGTTGGGGAATGTAGTAATTTCAAAATATTTTCCTACTCACACGCAAGATCATGATGATGCATAGCAACAAGGAGAAGAGTGTTGTCCATGTACCCTCGTAGACCGTAAGCAGAAGCATTATGACAACGCGGTTGATGTAGTCGTACGCCTTCATGATCGACCACTCCTAGCACCGAAGGTACGGCACCTTCGCGATCTGCATACGTTCGGCTCGGTGGCGTCCCATGAACTCACGATCCAGTAGAGTGTCGAGGGAGAGCTTCGTCAGCACGACGGCATGATGACAGTGATGATGATGCTACCAGAACAGGGCTTCGCCTAAGCACCGCTACGATATGACCGAGGTGGATTATGGTGGAGGAGGGAACCTGATGTCTACTACACAACCGTCTTCTTGTAGATGTTGTTGGGCCTCCAAGTGCAGAGGTTTGTAGGACAGTAGCAAATTTCCCTCAAGTGGATGACCTAAGGTTTATCAATTCGTAGGAGGCGTAGGATGAAGATGGTCTCTCTCAAGCAACCCTGCAACCAAATAACAAAGAGTCTCTTGTGTCCCCAACACACCCAATACAATGGTAAATTGTATAGGTGCACTAGTTCGGCGAAGAGATGGTGATACAAGTGGTATATGGATAGTAGATAAAGGTATTTGTAATCTGAAATTATAAAAACAGCAAGGTAACTAATGATAAAAGTGAGCGTAAACGGTATTGCAATGTGTGGAAATAAGGCCTAGGGTTCATACTTTCGCTAGTGTAAGTTCCCTCAACAATACTAACACAATTGGATCACATAACTATCCCTCAACATGCAACAAAGAGTCACTCCAAAGTCACTAATGGCGGAGAACGAACGAAGAGATTATGGTAGGGTACGAAACCACCTCAAAGTTATTCTTTCCAATCAATCCATTGGGCTATTCCTATAAGTGTCACAAACAGCCCTAGAGTTCGTACTAGAATAACACCTTAAGACACAAATCAATCAAAACCCTAATGTCACCTAGAATAACCGCGATTGTCACGATCGGGTCGCCCGAGCCGGACCTCAGACCGGGTGAAGCCAAAAGCTAGCGCTCTTATAGTTTTCAATGATGGTCGGCACACAACGGAACTCATGAGTACAAAAAATCTATTGCACAAGTCTCATAATAACAATGAGCACTGAAGAAAGGTATCAGTGGGGGTACTATTTTCTTCGAAGATGCTTCTTACACTTTGCAGTAATATAGCATAAGTTCCCTGAGAGCGCTTTGTCTGTTACAGCCTTATGGCCTGATTGCCTGGTTATTGGAAACACCATCGATATTCTCGACAGATGGAGTACATAACACTTTTCGGTCCTTGACCGAAGAGGGAGAAGCCGACGGTCGGTTAAGACGCGTTTAAAGTTCGGTTGAACATAGATATGATATAAGTACTTCGGTACATGGAATCATTCTTTTACTCAAGTCACTTGGGGGCTCTTCAGTTTATTTGAGCCGTTTTATAATAAGTGTTCTTCTTCTTAGTCGTTGCAAAGTTTTATTATTATTATTTATCACTCCTTTTTTTGACGCGAGTGTGCGGTCACTAGCCGGGGAGCCTAATTTCTCTCTCAAAGCTGCTAGAGTTTAGTTTGCTAAACTGGCCTAATGAGAAGTACTCCGCCCTCGGGATAGGAGGTTGAAGCCGTAGGCTGACCCACTCGAAGTCTTGAGATAGGATGTATCATGTTAAAGCACGACAGAAGCACTTCTTTTTTCTAAGACCAATTTTCGGATTGGCACCGAACACTTGATCTTGTTCGAACGTCATGTTTTTTACTGACGTTTCTTGGTTTTCCAAGCTTTTTGGCACTTTTAAACTATTTGTGCTTTTCCAGCATTAGTCTCGCAGTGCAACGCCGGACACCTTTAGGGATTCGGCAAAAACATTCTCAGATATTGCTATATACGCATCAGTTTCGAATTGTGTCTTCGGTCAATAGTTGGGTTGCCCGGCTCCTGCACTTGCTTCCTATGTTCTGTTTTGTTCGGCTAGGCGTGCAAAGGGAGAACCACTGCGATTGTGCTTCCAGCTCACATGGTTAAGCACCTCAGCGGAGAAATCTGAAAACTGACTGTCACAATAAGCGTAAACTGGCCAGCGATCCGATGACTATGTTAAAAGACGGGCCGTTCATAACATTGGCCGAAGTGTTTACGGCTTGACCCCGACTGTCGCCAAACACTACCGGGGGCTATTAACTGGCCTCCCAACTAAATCCTCGATATTTTGCTCTTACATTAGAGCTGAGGTTTAATGATCATGCTTAGCATGACAACCCAAAGAAAGGACCCGATAGCGGGACTATTTTCTTTGGAAGACATTTCTTCTGTTAAACAGTAATATAACATATCTCTCTGCGTACCTTTGTTTATAAAACCATATGGCCAGATTGCCTTGTTTGTTGTAAATCTTTGCCCTCATAAAGGCTTTATAAAGTAGGACAAACACTCCTCGGCTACTGGCCGAGGAGGTGGAAGCCGATGGTCGGTCAACAAAGTTTTGTACAATGCAGATCCGAGCATTAATGACGTAAAGTACTTGGATACATAGAGTCATTACACATAATTTGTGATTTTACTATGGATATTGATCCTTAATTCGGCCACCCGTGCCCGCATTAAGGCTTAGGGGCTACTGGGCTTCGGGCTTATTATTTACAAATATTAAAGGGGCACATCGATCCCCTGATCTGGTGTTGCCACCCGACCAGTGTATCGGGGGCTACTGCATTGCTTGTCCAATGCAGAAAATTTTATGTGCAATATAGTTTTCGAGGAGATTTTGATCCTCAGGTTGGTCGGCCACACCCAACCCGAGTCTCGAGGACTGAGCACGCCGCTTTTAGTGTCCCGAAGTATTCTGCCGAGCTAGGACTTGATCCTCAGGCCGATTTTGCAAATTAACCTGAGTCTCAGCGGCTACTGGGATCAGCGGTCTTACGTCATCCTTCATGTGCATCTTGGGTTTTAGACCGATACACACCTTGAGGGCTACTGGCTATATATCTCGGCAGAGAATAAATTGCACCAATAAAAAATATTAACCAAAAATCAGCCCATAGTCGGGGTGGTGCACCACCTCGGAAGCAGTCCGGCATAAAGCTCGGGCGCTAGTGGCTGGCTCCATAGAGGGCATTTCCGGCATTAAGCTCGGCTAAACTCCTTCAACTTTTTTGAACCAAGGTGATATGACACCTCGGATATAGTCCGGCGTTGGAGCTTGGACATAGTCCGGCGTTGGAGCTCGGATACATTCCGGCGTTGGAGCTCGGAAAGCAGTCCGGCGTTGGTGCTCGGCTGCAAGAGATACCTCTAATGCAGTCCAGCGTTGGAGCTCGGATGCAAGAGGACACTGCCTCCCGGGAACAACTTCAAACCCGAGGTGTGGCATAAAAATAACAAGGCATTGATAAAGGCCAGAAACTTAAAGTGGCTCCTCGGATACCCGGCATGTAAACCCGTCGAATGCATTTCGGCGATCCTCAAGATCGAAGATAAAGAAGATTTGTTGAACCAGTTTTCAAGACCGACGACTGAAGATGAAGAACAATTCGGAAGAATCGAGGAGCGTCCCTAACTTGAAGACCGGTTCAGGGGGCTACTGACGGTGTCTTGGACTAGGGGGTACTCAACACGTCATCTCCCGATCTGATAGATTGGGCCAAGGACCCCCGTGGCCGTATACTCATGGGCCAGTTCGGACAGCTGCTGCATACAAGGAAGATTCCACAAGACTTGGCGATCAAGACAAGGACTGCACCCCACCGGCGTATTCGGCTAGGACTCTTGTTATCCTAGGCCTCTGGTGCATTATATAAACTGAGGCCAGGCTAGTCTATAGAGATATACAACAATCATACCATAGGCTAGCTTCTAGGGTTTTAGCCTCTCCGATCTCATGGTAGATCAACTCTTGTACTACCCATATCATCAGTATTAATCAAGCAGGACATAGGGTTTTACCTCCATCAAGAGGGCCCGAACCTGGGTAAAACTTCGTGTCCCTTGCCTCCTGTTACCATCCGGCCTAGACGCACAGTTCGGGACCCCCTACCCGAGATCCGCCGGTTTTGACACTGACACTCCCACTCACTTTCTTGTAAATACAGGCTTCTCCAAAAGTCTGCATAAAACTATATGCTTTGATTAACTCATCAAAGCATATATTCCAACTCCGAGATGCTTGCACCAGTCCATAGATGGATCGCTGGAGCTTGCACATTTTGTTAGCACCTTTAGGATTGACAAAACTTTCTTGTTGTATCATATACAACTCTTCTTTAAGAAATCCATTAAGGAATGCAGTTTTGACATCCGTTTGCCAGATTTCATAAAATGCGGCAACTGCTAACATGATTCGGACAGACTTTTAAGCATCGATACGAGTGAGAAAATCTCATCGTAGTCAACACCTTGAACTTGTCAAAAACATTTAGCGACAATTCGAGCTTTGTAGATAGTAACACTACTATCAGCATCCGTCTTCCTCTTGAAGATCCATTTATTCTCAATGACTCATTGATCATCGGGCAAGTCAATCAAAGTCCATACTTTGTTCTCATACATGGATCCCATCTCAGATTTCATGGCCTCAAGCCATTTTTTGGAATCTGGGCTCATCATCGCCTCCTCATAGTTCGTAGGTTCATCATGGTCTAGTAACATGACTTCCAAAAAGGATTACCGTACCACTCTGGTGCGGACCATACTCTAGTTGTCCTACGAGGTTCGATAGTAACTTGATCTGAAGTTTCATGATCATCATCATTAGTTTCCTCACTAATTGGCATAGAATATCACTAGAACTGATTTCTGTGATGAACTAATTTCCAATTCGGGAGAAGGTACAATTACCTCATCAAGTTCTACATTCCTCCCACTCACTTCTTTCGAGAGAAGCTTCTTCTCTAGAAAGGATCCATTCTTAGCAATGAATATCTTGCCTTTGGATCTGTGATAGAAGGTGTACCCAACAGTTTCTTTTGGGTATTGTATGAATACGCACTTTTCCAATTTGGTTTTGAGCTTATTAGGCTGAAACTTTTTCACATAAGCATCACAACCCCAAACTTTAAGAAACGACGGCTTAGGTTTTTAGCCAAACCATAGTTCATAGGGTGTCGTCTCAACGGATTAGTCGGTGCCCTATTTAACGTGAATGTAGTTGTCTCTAATGCATAACCCCAAAACGATAGTGGTAAATCAGTAAGAGACATCATAGATTGCACTATATCCAATAAAGTACGCTTATGACGTTCGGACACACCATTATGCTGTGGTGTTCCAGGTGGCATGAATTTGTGAAACTATTCCACATTGTTTTAGTTGAAGACCAAACTCATAACTCAAATATTCGTCTCCATGATTAGATCGTAGAAACTTTATTTTCTGTTTACGATGATTTTCCACCTCACAATGAAATTCTTAGAACTTTTCAAATGTTTTAGACTTATGTTTCATCAAGTAGATATACCCATATCTGCTCAAATCATCTGTGAAGGTCAGAAAATAATGATACCCGCCACGAGCCTCAACACTCAACGGACCACATACATCAGTATGTATTATTTCCAATAAGTCAGTTGTTCGCTCCATTGTTCCGGAGAACGGAGTCTTAGTCATCTTGCCCATGAGGCATGGTTTGCAAGCATCAAGTGATTCCAAAAGCCCATCAGCATGAAGTTTCTTCATGCGCTTTACACCAATATGACCTAAACGGCAGTGCCACAAATAAGTTGCACTATCATTATTAACTTCACATCTTTTTGCTTCAATATTATGAATATGTGTATACGATTGAGATTCAATAAACCATTTATATTGAGTGTATGACCATAGAAGGTTTTATTCATGTAAATAGAATAACAATTATTCTTTGACTCAAATGAATATCTGTATTGCAATAAACATGATCCAATCATATTCATGCTTAACGCAAACACCAAATAACATTTATTTTAGGTTCAACACTAATCCCGAAGGTAAAGGGAGTGTGCGATGGTGATCTTATCAACCTTGGAATCACTTCCAACACACATCATCATCTTGCCCTTAACTAGTCTCTGTTTATTTTGCAACTCCCATTTCGAGTTACTACTCTTAGCAACTGAACCAGTATCAAATACCAAGTGGTTGCTATAAAAACTAGTAAAGTACATATCAATAACATGTATATCAAATACACTTTTGTTCACTTTGCCATCCTTCTTATCCGCCAAGTATCTAGGGCAGTTCCACTTCCAGTGACCATTTCCTGTGCAGTAGAAGCACTCAATTCCAGGCTTGGGTCTAGCTTTGGGTGTAACGCCCCGGACACACCCGCCGGTGGTTGTTACTCCTGGCGGGATCTAGACTGGCCCCACAGATCAATACTAGTCTTTTCTGCGCACTTTGTGCTCACTCGTGCGCACCCGGGAGCAACTTCCCGACCGGTCACCCATCCTGACACTACTCCAAGCTGAGCACGCTTAACTTCGGAGTTCTGTCCAAATGGGCTCCCGGAAAAGAAGGAATTCCTTATTGATATGAGTAGTCTATCATCCCTAATAAGCCAGGCTATCACATACACCCCCTCTCAGAGGAACCGACGTCCTCGTCGGGCCATAGGAACGTTCCCTCTTGGCACAAACGTCTGTGCTTCCAGTCCGGTACATGTGCCATGCCGAGTGCCACGACGGGTCACAAACGTCATGAACAACATGACCACGCACCTGTCCGCAACCATCCATGTAACCGCGAGGGTCGGCTCGAATACCAACTTGTAACGCCCCGGACACACCCGCCGGTGCTCGTTACTCTTGGCGGGATCTAGACTGGCCCACAGATCAATACTAGTCTTTTCTGCGCACTTTGTCCTCACTTGTGCGCACCCGGGAGCAACTTCCCGGTCGGTCACCCATCCTGACACTACTCCAAGCTAAGCACACTTAACTTCAGAGTTCTGTCCGAATGGGCTCCCGGAAAAGAAGGAATTCCTTATTGATATGAGTAGTCTATCATCCCTAATAAGCCAGGCTATCACATTGGGCTTCTTCATGGGAGTAGCAACTTGCTTGCTATTCTTCTTTGAAGTTCCTCTTTCTTTCCCTTTGCCCTTTTCTTGAAACTAGTGGTCTTGTTAACCATCAACACTTGATGCTATTTCTTGATTTCTACCTTCGCCGATTTCTGCGTCGCGAAGAGCTTGGGAATTACTTTCGTCATCCCTTGTATATTATAGTTCATCACTAAGTTCTAGTAACTTGGTGATAGTGACTAGAGAACTTTGTCAATTACTATCTTATCTTGAAGATTAATTCCCACTTGATTCAAGTAATTGCAGTACCCAAACAATCTAAGCACATGCTCACTGGTTGAGCTATTCTCCTCCATCTTGTAGGCAAAGTATTGTCAGAGGTCTCCTACCTCTCGACACGGGCATGAGTATGAAATACCAATTTCAACTCTTAGAACATCTTATATGCTCTGTGGCGTTCAAAAACATTTTTGAAGTCCCGGTTCTAAGCCGTAAAGCATGGTGCGCTAAACCATTAAGTATTCATCATGCCGAGCTTTGTCAAACGTTCATAACATCTGCATTTGCTCCTGCAATTGTTATATCACCTAGCGGTGCATCAAGGACATAATTCTTCTATGCAGCAACGAGGATAATCCTCAGATCACGGATCCAATCCGCATCATTGCTACTATTCTCTTTCAACATAGTTTTCTCTAGGAACATATCATAAATAAAACGGGGAAGCTATACGCGAGCAATTGATCTACAACATAGATATGCAAATACTATCAGGTACTAAGTTCATGATAAATTAAAGTTCAATTAATCAAATTACTTAAGAACTCCCACTTAGATAGACATCTCTCTAATCATCTAAGTGATCACATGATCCACATCAACTAAACCATGTCCGATCATCTAAGTGATCACGTGATCCACATCAACTAAACCATGTCCGATCATCACGTGAGATGGAGTAGTTTTCAATGGTGAACATCACTATGTTGATCATATCTACTATATGATTCACGCTCAACCTTTCGGTCCCAGTGTTCTGAGGTCATATCTGCATATGCTAGGCTCGTCAACTTTAACTCGAGAGTATTCCGCGTGTGCAAAACTGACTTGCACCCGTTGTATGTAAACGTAGAGCTTATCACACCTGATCATCACATGGTGTCTCAGCACGACGAACTGTAGCAACTGTGCATACTTAGGGAGAACACTTATACCTTGAAATTTAGTGAGAGATCATCTTATAATGCTACCGTCGAACTAATATGATATGGCCATCACCATCTTGTGCCTTTGATCTCCATTGATAACCCACAAGTATAGGGGATCGCAACAGTTTTCGAGGGTAGAGTATTCAACCCAAATTTATTGATTCGACACAAAGGGAGCCAAAGAATATTCTCAAGTATTAGCAGCTAAGTTGTCAATTCAACCACACCTAGAAACTTAATATCTACAACAAAGTATTTAGTAGCAAAGTAATATGATAGTAGTGGTAACGGTGGAAAAAGGTAATGGTAGCAAAAGTAATATTTTTGGTGTTTTGTAGTGATTGTAAAAATAGCAACGGAAAAGTAAATAAGCGAAGAACAATATATGGAAATCTCATAGGCAATGGATCGGTGATAGAGAATTATGCCGGATGCGGTGATTGTAACAGTCATAACATAGGGTGACACAGAACTAGCTCCAAGTCATCAATGTAATGTAGGCATGTATTCCGAATATAGTCATACATGCTTATGGAAAAGAACTTGCATGAAATCTTTTGTCCTACCCTCCCATGGTAGCGGGGTCCTATTGGAAACTAAGGGATATTAAGGCCTCCTTTTAATAGAGTACCGAACCAAAGAATTAACACATAGTGAACACATGAACTCCTCAAACTACGGTCATCACCGGGAGTGGTCCCGATTATTGTCACTTCGGGGTTGCCGGATCATAACACATAGTAGGTGACTATAGACTTGCAAGATAGGATCAAGAACTCTCATATATTGATGAAAACATAATAGGTTCAGATCTGAAATCATGGCACTCGGGCCCTAGTGACAAGCATTAAGCTTAGCAAAGTCATAGCAACATCAATCTCAGAACATAGTGGATACTAGGGATCAAACCCTAACAAAACTAACTCGAATACATGATAAATCTTATCCAACCCATCCCCGTCCAGTAAGCCTACGATGGAATTACTCACGCACGGCGGTGAGCATCATGAAATTGGTGATGGAGGATGGTTGATGATGACGATGGCGACGGATTCCCCTCTCCGGAGCCCCGAACAGACTCCAGATCAACCCTCCCGAGAGAGTTTAGGGCTTGGCAGTGGCTCCGTATCGTAAAACGCGATGAATCCTTCTCTCTGATCTTGTTCTCCCCAAAAGTGAATATACGGAGTCAAGGTTGAGGTCGATGGAGCGTCAAGGGGCCCACGAGGCAGGGAGCGCGCCCAGGGGGGGGGGGGTAGGGTGCACCCCACCCTCGTGGACAGGTGGAGGCCCCCCTGCCGTGGATCTTCCTTCCAGTATTTTTTATATATTCCAAAATAATTCTCTGTTGATTTTCAGATCATTCCGAGAACTTTTATTTCTACACAAAAATAACACCATGGCAATTCTGCTGAAAACAGCGTCAGTCCGGGTTAGTTCCATTCAAATCATGCAAGTTAGAGTCCAAAACAAGGGAAAAAGTGTTTGGAAAAGTAGATACGACGGAGACGTATCAACTCACCCAAGCTTAAACCTTTGCTTGTCCTCAAGCAATTCAGTTGATAAACTGAAAGTGATAAAGAAAAACTTATACAAACTCTGTTTGCTCTTGTTTTTGTAAATATGTAAAGACAACATTCAAGTTTTCAGCAAAGATTATGAACTAACCTTATTCACAATAACATTTAGGCCTCATGTTTACTCATATCAATGGAATAATCAAGTAGCGAGCAATAATAATAAATATTGGATGACAACACTTTCTCAAAACAATCATGATATGATATAACAAGATGGTATCTCGCTAGCCCTTTCTGAGACCGCCAAACATAAATGCAGAACACCTTTAAAGATCAAGGACTGACTAGACATTGTAATTCATGGTAAAAGAGATCCAGTCAAGTCATACTCAATGTATACTAATAGTAATGGATGCAAATGACAGCGGTGCTCTCCAACTGATGCTTTTTAATAATAGGATGATGAATCAACACAAAAGTAAATGGATAGGCCCTTCGCAGAGGGAAGCAGGGATTTGTAGAGGTGCCAGAGCTCGGTTTGAAATAGATATGAATAATATTTTGAGCGGTATACTTTGATTGTCAACATAACAACCGAGAGATATCGATATCTTCCATGCTACACACATCATAGGCGGTTCCCAAACAGAATGGTAAATTTTATACTCCCCCTCCACCAACAAGCATCAATCCATCGCTTGCTCGAAACAATGAGTGCCTCCAACTAACAAGAGTCCCGGGGGAGTTTTGTTTGCGATTATTTTGATTTGATTTTCATAAAGCATGGGACTGGGCATCCCGGTGACCAGCCATTTTCTCATGAGTGAGGAGCGGAGTCCACTCCTCTTGAGAATAACCCGCCTAACATGGAAGATACGGACAACCCTAGTTGATACATGAGCTATTCGAGCATACAAAACAAAATTTTTATTTGAAGGTTTAGAGTTTGTCACATATAAATTTACTTGGAACGGCAGGTAGATACCGTATATAGGTAGTTATGGTGGACTCATATGGAATAACTTTGGGGTTTATGGAATTGGATGCACAAGCAGTATTCCCACTTAGTACAGGTGAAGGCTAGCAAAAGACTGGGAAGCGACCAACTAGAGAGCGACAACAGTAATGAACATGCATTAAAATTAATCAACACCGAATGCAAGCATGAGTAGGATATAATGCACCATGAACATACATATCGTAGAGGCTATGTTGATTTTGTTTCAACAACATGCGTGAACATGTGCCAAGTCAAGCCACTCAAATCATTCAAAAGAGGATACCACCCTATCATACCACATCACAAACATTTTAATAGCATCTTGGCATGCAAGTTAAACCATTATAAGCTCCTAGCTAATTAAGCATGGCATAAGCAACTACAATCTCTAATTGTCATTGCAAACATGTTTATTCATAATAGACTGAATCAGGAATGATGAACTAATCATATTTACAAAAACAAGAGAGGTCGAGTTCATACCAGCTTTTCTCATCTCAATAAGTTCATCATATAATCATCATTATTGCCTTTCACTTGCACGACCGAATAGTGTGGAAAATAATAATAGTGCACGTGCATTGGACTAAGCTGGAATCTGCAAGCATTCAATTCAAGAGAGAAGTCAAGGTAATATGGGATCTTTGTTAGATCAACAATAATGCATATGAGAGCCACTCAACATTTTCATTTTGGTCTTCTCCTATCGACCCCCAAAGAAAAAAGAAAAGAAATAAAACTATTTACACGGGAAAGCTCCCAACAAGCAAAATAAGAATGAGAAATCTTTTTGGGTTTTCTTTTTAATTACTACTACAAGCATGGAAAGTAAACTAATTAAAAGCTACAACTAATTTTTTTTGTTTTTCTTAAGGTTTACTAAATACACAAGAAGAAAGCACAAAAAGGAAAATAAACTAGCATGTATGATACAATGAAAAAGTATGAGCACCGACAACTAGCAATGAGTGTGTGAACATGAATGTAATGTCGGTGAGAGATACATACTCCCCCAAGCTTAGGCTTTTGGCCTAAGTTGGTCTATGGCCACGGCTGGCCTAGCGGATATCCAAAGTAATAGTTGGGGCCGTACTGTGAAGAAGTGATGCGGTGCATCCCACGATCATACCCATGTACACTTCGACTACTCGCCAAGCCCAAAAAGGACATACGATAAGACCTCAACCATACGCCATGGGACACAAGGTGAACTCACTCCTCTTCGAACCGTATCTTCCCACATACGAGACATGGTTACTACCTCATGCATGGACCTTGTGTATACTCAGGCTCATACGGGATGACCATGGAGATTCAAAGGACCAAGGCCAGGCATGGAAGATAAGACGGAAGAAACGAGAAGAAGATGGAGCAGCTGCTGGCGTCAGCCCGAACGTCTGGACCTCCCTCCAGATCATCCGGACTCAGCCGGATCATCCGGGTAATCCCACAGCCACGACACCCGAAGCTTGCAGAATCCTCCCAGCGAAGCCGGATTATCCGGACGAGGACCCGGATCATCCGGACGATGCCCGGATCATCCGGACCCCCATCCGGATCATCCGGCCTTTGCCTGCGCGCATGACTTGGGCCGAGGCCTGTGTACCCCTTCACCCCTCACTTACCCCTTGGTGGCTTAGCACTATATATAGACCCCCTCCTCCCCCATTTGAGGGTTAGCAAATGTATAGCTCATGTTTGTGAGAGAGCTTTGCTCATCCACTTGGTAGACTTCTCTATGGAGATTCGAGCCTCCACCAGAGAAGATCCCCCAAGCGGATTCCAGACCCCTTTTAGGGAAGAACTCAAGACCTCCTCACGGAGAAGACCGGCTACCCTTGTATCATCCCTAGTTGTCCGTGGATCGTGTATCTTTCCTTATGTACTCGAGGATCTAGCCCATGTGTGACTTATTCGTGTCGGTTTAGTGATTCCTCTCATGTTTCTTATTGTGTTTTCTCTCCGTTCTTCCCCGTGTTCTTTGTGATTTCCGCGGGATCCGCTCCTTTCGTGAAAGATCGGGCGATTAGGGTCTCTACCCTACATCAAGAAGCCTCGGATTGCCACTGGTTGGCAATCACCTCCGGATCCCACTGGTAATCAGACTGTCGTGGAGGATCAAATTATGGTTCTGGCTCTGGCTCTGTAGCTGATGTAGGGTTCCGGTAGGCGTGAATGGCCTCCAACAGAACAAGGTACTTGCCTGCAGATAAATCAAACAAGGAAGGAGCAGGCAAGGTAATAGTCTCAGGATGATTTTGACCAAATATTAATTTGTATTTAAGCTCCTTTTCCCTATTCTTAACAATAAAGTCATGTGCTACCATACTGTTATAATCTAGATAAACAGGAGGCAGTAACTTCTCTTCCTTCTCATAATGCTTAATAGGTATGTTAAAGTGTGCAGCGAGGCGCGAGGCGAAGATGCCTCCAAGGACGGGGCCCTTAGTACGTTTAATGTTTAACCGCTTTGCAACAATAGCGCCCATACTAAATGTGTCATCATGGAACAAGGCATGGCACAAAATAATAATATCAGGGGCACTCAGGTTTCCACAGTTTCCGCGCCCAATTAAGCATCTACTAGCAAATATAGCAAAGTAACGTAGAACAGGAAAGTGTATGCTAGTAATTTGTGCGTCGGAAACCTTCCTCGTTTCCCCTACAACAATGGTATCAATAAACCCATCCACATCGTCACGATGTGGTTCCTCTACACTGCCCTCAAAAGGGATGAAACAAATCAGACAAAAGTCACGAAGTGACATCTCCTTATGCTCATCATATAAATAAAATTCCACCGAAGGTGGTGAGCTCCTAGCATGGAAATGAAAGTTTTGCACAAAGATATTGGTGAGTAAGAGATACTGTTCGCGTTGGTCGTGGAGGAAGGCGGTGAGGCCTGCATTCTCAGACAATTCATAGAAATCATCATAAATCTTGGCTGCTCTCAAGAAATTATCACAAGGCCATTTACACGGCCGAACTTCCGCGGTGCGAGGGAGATTATATTTGGGCCTCTTATCCTCCTCACTTTGCTTATCCTTCGAGCTTCGGCTCGATGAGCCCCTCAAAAATCTCTTCATCTTTTTCTGAAAATTTCTGAAATTTTTAGTAACTTCAAAATAAAAGTGAACCAAACTCAACAAAATTGATAGCAACTACTCCTACAAGTGCCCAGAGGATATATCATGCATTAAAACTACTTTTGACCACATAAATTTGACATGCAAGCTCAAGAACAGGGTCACCTAAGCAGCAAAAATTTGCAATGAATAAATCACTAGAACAAAAACTAATTGGAGCATTGGAGGAGTCACATACCAAAGAACAATCCCCCAAAGCAGTTTTTTGAATGGAGCTTTGAGCAAGGAGATTGAAAATGGTAGCAAAATGAGCTTGGACTCAGGTTTGAGCTGGCTAGTGATGTTTGTGGGAGGAAGAAGGAGTGTGTGGTAGCTGAAATAAGTGGAGGGGAGCCACCATGGGCCCACGAGGCAAGGGGCGCGCCCAGGGGGGTAGGGCGCGCCCTGGACCCTCGTGGCCAGGTGCTTTCTCCCCCTGCTGTGTTCTCAGTGCCAGATATTCTCAAATATTCCAGAAAAAATCATATTTAAATTTCAGGGCATTTGGAGAACTTTTATTTTTTGGGTATTTTTCATTGCATGGATAATTCAGAAAACACACAGAAATTACTATTTTTTGCTTTATTTAATATAAATAACAGAAAGTAAAAAGAGGGTACAGAGAGTTGTGTTTTCTAAATTCATCCATCTCATGCTCATCAAAAAGGAATCCACTAACAAGGTTGATCAGGTCTTGTTAACAAACTCATTCCGAATAACATGGAACTAGAGAATTTTCGAATAACACTAGGTTACCTCAACGGGGATATGCATGTCCCCAACAATAAGAATATCATATTTCTTCTTGACAGTATGTAGAGGAAATTCAAAACCTCCAATAGTAATAGTTGGAATTTTTCCAATAGAATTGATACTGTGGACTTGAGGTTGTTACCTCAGAAAGTGTACTGTATGCTCATTACCATTAACATGAAAAGTGACATTGCCTTTGGTGCAATCAATAACAACCCCTGCAGTATTCAAAAAGGGTCTTCCAAGAATAATAGACATACTATCGTCCTCAGGAATATGAAGAATAACAAAGTCCGTTAAAATAATAACGTTTGCAACCACAACAGGCACATCCTCACAAATACCGACAGGTATAGCAGTTGATTTATCAACCATTTGCAAATATATTTCAGTATGTGTCAACTTATTCAAATCAAGTATACGATATAAAGAGAGAGGCATAACACTAACACCGGCTCCAAGATCACATAAAGCAGTTTTAACATAGTTTCTTTTAATGGAGCATGGTATAGTTGGTACTCCGGGATCTCCTAGTTTCTTAGGTATTCCACCCTTAAAAGTGTAATTAGCAAGCATGGTGGAAATTTCAGCTTCTGGTATCTTTCTTTTATTAGTAACAATATCTTTCATATATTTAGCATAATGATTCATTTTAAGCATATCAGTCAAATGCAAACGCAAAAAGATAGGTCTAATCATTTCAGCAAAGCGCTCAAAATCCTCATCATCCTTTTTCTTGGATGGTTTAGGAGGAAAAGGCATGGGTTTCTGAACCCATGGTTCTCTTTCTTTATCGTGCTTCCTAGCAGCAAAGTCTCTCTTATCATAATGTTGAATCTTTAATTGTGCGTTATCAAGATCAACAACAGGTTCAATTTCTACTTCATTGTCATTACTAGGTTGAGCATCAACATGAGCATCATTATTAACATTATCACTATGTTCATGCTTATTACTAGATTGTGTTTCAGCATCAGAAATAGAAATATCATTAGGATTCTCAGGTGTGTCTATAACAGGTTCACTAGAAGCATGCAAAGCCCTATCATTTTTCTTTTTCTTCTTCTTAGAAGGACTAGGTGCATCTACATTATTTCTCTGACAATCTTGCTCAATTCTCTTAGGATGGCCTTAGGATACAAAGGTTCCTGAGTCAATTTATCACCTCTAGTCATGACTCTAATAACATTATCATTTTTCTTACTATTTAATTCATTGAGCAAATCATTCTGAGCTTTAAGTACTTGTTCTACTTGAATGGTAACCATAGAAGCATGTTTACTAATAAGTTTAAGTTCACCTTTAACATTAGCCATATAATCACCCAAGTGTTCAAGCATATCAGCATTGTGTTTCAATTGTCTACCAACATATGCATTGAAGTTTTCTTGTTTAACCATAAAGTCATCAAACTCATCTAAGCATTTGATAGCAAACTTAGTAGGAGGGATTTTAGATTTATCATATCTATAGAGAGAATTTACCTTACTACATGTGTCGGGTTATCAAGACCATGTATTTCTTCAATAGGTGGCAAATTAAGACCATGTATTTCTTCAATAGGAGGTAAATTCTTAACATCTTCAGCTTTAATACCTTTTTCTTTCATAGATTTCTTTGGCTCTTGCATATCTTCAGGACTGAGAAATAGAATACCCCTTTTCTTTGGAGTTGGCTCAGGAGTTGGTTCAGGAATTGGATCAGAGATTGGATCGGGAAGTGTCTAATTATTTTCATTAGCCAACATATTATTCAATAGAATTTCAGCTTCATCTGGTGTTCTTTTCCTGAAAACACAACTAGCACAACTATCCAGGTGGTCTCTAGAAGCATCGGTTAGTCCATTATAAAAGATATCAAGTATTTCATTTTTCTTAAGAGGATGATCAGGCAAAGCATTAGTAATTGGAGAAGCCTCCCCCAAGCTTGTGGGAGACTCTCTTCTTCAATTTGCACAAAATTATATATTTCCCTTAAAGCAGCTTGTTTCTTATGAGCGGGGAAATATTTGGCAGAGAAGTAATAAATCATATCCTGGGGACTACGCACACAACCAGGATCAAGAGAATTAAACCATGTCTTAGCATCACCCTTTAATGAGAACGGAAATAATTTAAGGATATAATAATAGCGACTTTTCTCATCATTAGTGAATAGGGTGGCTATATCATTTAATTTAGTAAGATGTGCCACAACAGTTTCAGATTCATAGCCATAGAAAGGATCAGATTCAACCAAAGTAATTATATCAGGGTCGACAGAGAATTCATAATCCTTATCAGTAACAAAGACATGTGAAGTAGCATAAGCAGGATCATATTTCATTCTAGCATTCAAAGTTTTTTGTTCCAGCTTAGCTAAAAGCTTCTTAAGATCGCTCCTATCATTGCAAGCAAGAAAGTCTCTAGCAGTTTCTTCATCCATAACATAACCTTCAGGAACAACAGGTGAGGGAGTCCGGGATTAGGGGTCTCCGGACAGCTGGACTATATCCTTTGGCCGGACTGTTGGACTATGAAGATACAAGATTGAAGACTTCGTCTCGTGTCCGATGGGAGTCTACTTGGCGTGGAAGACAAGCTAGGTAGTACGGATATGGATATCTCCTCCTTTGTAACCGACCTTGTGTAACCCTAACCCTCTCCGGTGTCTATATAAACCGGAGGGTTTTAGTCCGTAGGACAACATACAATCATACCATAGGCTAGCTTCTAGGGTTTAGCCTCTCCAATCTTGTGGTAGATCAACTCTTGTAATACTCATATCATCAAGAATAAATCAAGCAGGACGTAGGGTTTTACCTCCATCAAGAGGGCCCGAACCTGGGTAAAACATCGTGTTCCCTACCTCCTGTTACCATCTGCCTTAGACGCACAGTTCGGGACCCCCTACCCGAGATCCGCCGGTTTTGACACCGACATTGGTGCTTTCATTGAGAGTTCCTCTATGACGTCGCCAGAAGGAAGGATGTCTCGTCTCGTCTTTAAAGACGGTACTACTGTTGGGGGAGCTTTGGCTGTCGGCCAAACTCTCCGGCTAGGCGGTTTCATCATGATCGCCTGTTCGGCTGCCACGCCGACGATGACTTCTCGGGTCATCGAAAACAGCCTCCACGTTAAATCGGCACTCGCCGAACAGATGGATCTGGTGGAGCTCGCCTCCCTAAACGAGCTCTTGGATCGCATCGCCGCCTTGGGAGTCGCTACGGACTATGATCGGATTGGGCTTAAACCCGATCAAAGGGAGATTAACTCTCCGCCGGTCACCGATCATATTGCAGTAGTGGAGGAACAATGCGGCGACCTCTCCTCCATATTGAGGACCAACTATGTCCGGATTCCTGAGCTCTCCGAGCCAGATACCCGTTCGCGGGAGGACAGCATCCAATCCCTGAACTTAGAGTCAGGTAGCGGGCCAGGATTATCGGGCAACACCCCGGAACTAGAATTTACAAAATTGGAAATTCCTCGGCCCCTGGATCCCAGATCGGGTAAGGGTTCAGATTCAATTCCACCCACCCACCCAAACATAAGCAATCTTTCCCACATCAGGCAAGAGCCCCAGGAAACAGTACATCACTATTGGGCCAGATTCCTCCTTGCGATGAACAAGGTTAAGGACTGTCGCGAGGAAGACGCAATCTTATTTTTCTACAATAATTGCACGGACAAGGGAATCCTTAACACCATAAATCTCCATGAGATATCACGCTTCGCTGACTTGGCATCCATAGTACGAAAGTACTGTGCAATGGAAAGTGCCTGGAAAACCAAAACAAACTTTTGGGATAATCCGGCCCTAAATACGAACCCAGTCCGAAATAAAAGGGTGCACTATCAAAAGACACCCGGGTCAACTACCAAAAAGCAAAAACCCTCTATAGGGCATGGAACCGTACTGGAGGGATGGCTCAATGGACCCTGCAAAATTCATAGTACAGCGGATACAATACCAACGCACAGCCTTAGAGCATGTTGGATACTCCGGCAGGTGGCCAAAAGTGGTGAGGATCTTCTTATCCCAAATGCCACAAAGCACCATCCCGTGGATAAAAATACAGTGTTAACAGTCTTTGAGACATTTGCGTCGAATAATAGGCGCAAGTGAACACTCCGCGGCATGGCCGAATTGTGCCACGTAGCAGTAATAAATCCATGGAGTGACACGGCTATTACCATCAATGCCAGTGATGAACCTAAATTCCGAACAGCTCGAGCACCAGCCGCACTGGTCCTTAGTCCAATTGTGGACGGCTTTCGACTCACCAAGGTACTCATGGACAGCGGCAGCTGATTAAACTTCATCTATGAGGAAACCCTTCAAAAAATGGAAATAGACTGGAACCGCATCGAGCGAAGCAGCACAACCTTTAAAGGAATAATCCCCAGTCGGGAAGCGCGCTCTACAGGAAAAATCACACTAGATGTGGTGTTCGGCACGCCGGAGAATTATAGGTCCGAAGAGATTACGTTCCAAGTGGCCCCCATCAGTAGCGGTTACCACGCCCTGTTAGGGCGGGAGGTGTTCACAATCTTCCAAGCCATACCCCATTATGGGTACATGAAGCTCAAAATGCTCGGGCCCAACGGACACAGCACACCACGCCGAAAACAAGACAGACGCACTGGCCCTCGAGGCATTATCCGAAGCCCTAGCGGCTGAGGAACTGACTGCGCTGCGCTCCACGGTGAACAGGGACGATGTGATACTCAATAAGAGATCCAAGTCCACCTCCTTTAAACCGACGGATGAAATAGTCAAATTCCAAGTCCATCCAACGGACCCTACAAAAACAGCTTCCATTAGGGCACAATTAAACCCGGACGTAGATGCCGCACTACGAGAGTTCCTACGCGATAACTGGGACATTTTTGCCTGGCACCCTTCAGACATGCCAGGAATCCCACGCAGGCTGGCCGAGCACAGCCTTAATATTCTAAAGGGATTTAAGCCGGTCAAGTAGGCTCTTCGGCGTTTCTCTGAACCTAAGAGACAAGCCATGGGAGAGGAACTAGCCAAGTTATTGGAGGCCGGATTCATTAGAGAAATAAAACACCCGGACTGGCTAGCAAACCTGGTGATGGTACCAAAGAAGGATAAATCCTGGCGCCTTTGTGTCGATTTCAAGGACATCAATAAAGCTTGCCCAAAGGATCCCTCCCCCTCCCCCGCATCGATCAAATTATCGATGCCACCGCAGGACACGAGTCATTGTGTTTCCTCGACGCATACTCCGGTTACCACCAAATCAAGATGGCGGAGCCCGACCAAGCCGCAACAACATTCATCACACCATACGGCCCCTTCTGTTTCAACACAATGCCTTTTGGGCTCAAAAACACCGGCGCAACATATCAGCGCATGATTCAGACATGTCTGGAGAAACAAATCGGCAAAACAGTAGAGGCATACGTAGACGATGTGGTCATCAAAACCAAGCACGTCGACTCTTTGATAGACGACTTGAGGCTCACATTCGACAACCTCCGAACACACGACATCAAGCTCAATCCGGAAAAATGCGTTTTCGGCGTACCAACCGGAAAGCTCCTGGGTTTCATTGTCTCCAGTAGAGGTATTGAAGCTAATCCGGCCAAAATCCAAGCTTTGTCACAGTTGGCTACCCCAACAGACCTCAAACAAATTCAGAAGTTAATTGGATGCGTGGCGGCTCTAAGCCACTTTATCTTCCGCTTAGGAGAAAAGGATTTACCCCTTTATCGCCTCCTTCGATGCACCGAACACTTTGAGTGGACGGATGCTGCCACAGCCGGATTGGAAGAAATAAAGGCCATTTTGGCAACCAACCCAATCCTGGCCGCGCCAAACATCGGTGAACCAATGCTGTTGTACATTGCGGCAACTCATCAAGTTGTAAGCATAGTGCTCGTCGTCGAACGAGAAGCTGCCGGACATAAATTCCCTCTTCAAAAGCCGGTATACTACGTATCCACTGTCCTCACTCCATGCAAATCAAGGTACCCACATTATCAAAAGATAGCCTATGCGGTATTCATGGCATCCCGGAAGCTGCAACACTACTTTCAAGAGTGTTCGATTCATTGTTGAGGAAATCGTTAACTGGTAGCTGCTCGGTTGGCTGACGAGTAGGGGATTAATAGGCTAATTGGCAAGTTAATCGGCCATTTAATCAATTAATCGGACGATTTTTCGGTTTATCCGCTACTCGGTGACCCTACGAGTAGGGATTAATCGGCACATTAACTGGTTGATCGGACGAGTTCTTGAACAGAGGTTCGATTACAGTAGCCTCGGAAGTGCCACTTAATGATATTATAAACAACCGCGACGCTACGTGCTGGCTTGCTAAATGGGCCATTGAGCTCCTCCCATTCGACATAACATACAAACCTCGACGGGCCATTAAGACGCAAGTATTGGCCGACTTTGTCGCCGAATGGACGGAGGCCGAATTCCCTAAAGAGTACGGCGCATACTCCAATTGGATCATGCACTTCGACGGTTCTAAAATGCTGGCTGGTCTAGGGGCTGGCGTCGTCCTGCCGTCCCCAACTAGAGATACCATTCAGTACGTACTGCAAATATTGTATACAGACTCCAACAACGCAGCCAAATACGAAGCTCTGTTGCATGGTCTTCGGATGGCAGTCTCCATGGGCATTCAACACCTGGAGGTGCATGGGCATTCAACGCCTGGAGGTGCATGGGGATTCAAACCTTGCAATATCCCAAATAAATGGAGACTTTGATGCTAAGGATCCGAAAATGACGGCCTACCGAAATGCCATCCTAAAAATGTCAGCTCGATTCGAGGGACTCGAATTTCACCATGTGGCTCGGGAAAACAATCAAGCGGCAGATATCCTCGCCCGCATTGGCGCAAAATGCGACGCGGTCCCCCCCAACATATTTCTGGAAAGGCTGTTCAAGCCATCCGTAGTATGGGAAGGGGACACCTGTAACAATAGTCCAGACCCGGCCAAAATGCCCGATACCGAATACTCTGACACAATCGGAGGCTCCGCCACCGAAATAACACCTTCAGCCCACGTAATAATGACCATTATCGCCCTGTGGACAGAACCATTCTTGGCCTACCTAACTAGGCAGGAACTTCCGGAGGACCAAAATGAGGCACGCTACATAGTGCGGTGATCTAAGGCCTACAGGGTCCACGAGGGAGAATTGTATAAAAAAAGCACTACCGGAGTCCTTCAAAGGTGCATCTCCGAAGAGGAAGGGCGGAACCTTTTGGCAGAAATCCACGCCGGACTCGGCGGTCACCATGCTGCAGCCCGCGCTCTTATAAGCAAGGCCTTCCGTACAGGATTCTATTGGCCAACGGCCCGGGCAGATGCACAGGACTTGGTCCAACGTTGCGCCGGTTGCCAGCTCTTTGCAAATCAAAGCCACATGCCACCCACCACCCTCCAAACAATCCCCATTACGTGGCCCTTCACGGTCTGGGGGCTTGACATGGTTGGACCCCTTAAAGGGGGAACCCACAAGAAAAAATACTTACTGGTCATGGTGGATAAATTCACCAAATGGATAGAGGCCAAACCTGTTAAAACAGCCGAATCCGGACCAGTGATAGACTTCATATCTGGGGTCCTACATCATTATGGCATCCCCCACAGCATCATCACTGACAACGGCACAAACTTCACAGTCGATGAGGTAAAACTCTCGTGCAGCAAAATGGGCATTAAGCTCGATTATGCTTTAGTCTATCACCCACAAACCAACGGTCAAGTCGAGCGAGCAAACGGTCTTATAATGAGCGGCATTTAACCCAGATTAGTGCGTTCCTTAACGGAGTCTAACACGCACTGGGTAGAGGAGCTCGACTCTGTACTCTGGGGGCTGCGGACCACGCCGAATCGTAGTACCGGATATACACCCTTCTTTATGGTGTACGGCGCAGAGGCAGTCTTGCCCTGTGACATAATTCATGACTCACCTCGAGTGCGCATGTACGAAGAAAGAGAAGTCGAGCTCGATCAGCAGGACAGTCTCGACACCTTGGAGGAGGAGCGCGATGTAGCCAAAGCCCATTCCGCATTTTATTAGCAACAGGCTCGCAGATACCAAAGCAGAGAAGTACGGGCCAAAACTTATAACGTTGGCGAACTGGTTCTACGCCTGCCGGATAAGAAAAAGAACAAGCTCGAGCCCAAATGGGAAGGTCCCTTCATTATGGACCAAGTTCTGACCAGTGGAGCATACCGACTGCGGGATGCATTGACTAGTCGACTCGAGCCGAACCCATGGAACGCGACCAGGCTCCGAAGATTCTACGCCTAGCACCGGACTCTATGTTCGTCCCCTCCCTTTGTCCATTTTTTGCATATACATTATCTGTCTTGTTTTTCTTTCTTCCTTTCTTTTATTCTTTCTCTAGGCCTTCAAGGGCCAACTTGTGCCTCGCTTGCACATTATAGATGCACCAGCCACGCTCATCATACCTGGGGGCTTCTTTCACAGAAGCTTAATTATTTATCTGGGCCTCAGGCCCCGCACATGCATCATGCTTCCGCATGTACCTTTTCTCACCATTATATGCATCGATATGACTTAAGTTTTGGCCAAGCTGGGTTGCCTGGCTCTTGTATTTATGCCCTACGTTCCCGTTAATTCGGCTAGGGCATAAGGGGAGCACCTCTGTGATTGTTACTGCCAGGTCAGCCGGATGTGTACCTCAGACTGGGTGAAGCCGAAAGCTAGCGTTCTTATGGGAATATTCGGTCGGTGAACAAAAGATGATTTTTATTTATTGTCCATATCCGCCCCCAGATGTTTTTCCTGTGTTTCCTATCGCAGTCCGGACATGCACTTTAGGGCATGCTTACCCAGGGAAAGGAACCCTTAACGGAACTATTCTCCCTGGAAGATGTTTCTTACTACCCATGTAATATAACATAACTAGTTGGGCACTTGTCTGCTCAAGCACTAATGACCCCTACACCTGGTCTCCACACATACCTTGGTTCTTACATAACTGCGCGGGTATTCGGATACACTCTGTACTATCGGGTCCCGAGGTTGAAGCGAAAAGGTCTGCCAAGACAAATGATCTACAATCCGGCTAGAAGGCATTATACATGTCACTTTCATTACATAGTCATGCGGACTGACTAAATTCCTCTTCTATACCATCCAACAGGCGGTCTAGCTTACAATCCTGTTGGGAATACTTTGCGGCTAATTCTACTTGCCCATAAACTAAGCTAACGGGGATCTCTTTTCCGTCGGGCCCCACAGGTCCGACCTCGGCCATGTGATTTGGGTCTGCCTTGGTATACCGCGTCTTCACCATGGCCCAGGCTTCTCTAGCACCCTGTCGGCAGGCAGATATCTTCCATAATCGGAAGCGCCGCCATGCTCCCTTGAGCTTCTCCGCGAGCTCTACAATGCCCTCTGGCAGGGAGACGGACAGCAACAAGGCCAGGGCAACACCCTGCATCACCTGCCGAACTTGTTCGTGCAGATGTGACAGCTCGGATAGAAGATCACCCTCAGACCCGGGCATTTCCTCCGCGGGACGACCCATCAGCATACCTACAGATATAACGCTGTTAGTCGGCTTCTTCGCCGAACTCCTTTAAAAGGATTCGTTCAGGCACTTACTAAAAATGCCGCGCCGAAGCCGCTTATTCTCCTTCTCGGAGTCTGCAAGCTGGCCCCGAACGTCTTTTAGTTCCACGCTCAGCGTAATATTGGCATCTTGGAGATTGTTTTTCTCCCGCCTAACCTCGGTTAGCACGCGTTTGCCAGCCTCTAGCTGTCACATAACATGCTGGTCCTCCGGATTTTCTCCGGATTCATCTGCAACATCTGTTGTTAGATCTGCAGCCATGCCGCACATTATAGGGTAACCATCATTCTTTAAAGTAAATGTTAACAGCAGGTGACTTTTTTGGTTCCTGCAATGCGGCCACAGCAGCCCGCAGTTGGGTCTTGCATTCCTCTAGCTCCTATGACAGCCTAGTATTCTTCTCTGTAAGAACCTGCACAATAAAGATGATCCTTAAATCAGTTCTGCTAACTGCTTCAAGTCTCAGGGGCTACTGATAAATATAAATTGTCAAATTTACTTACCTGTACATCCTTTACAAACTGATCCGTGGCTCTGGCTAGACCATCTTGAGCAGCTCGGAGGTACGCCTCTCCAGAATTGAAGGCATCAAATGCCTCTGGTGAGAAACAGGCGTCACGGAGTACGGCCCGGTGGCACCTATGGTTCATGGCGCTTTCCACCTCTGAGTTTGTAGCGGATAATCTATCTGCATCCTCTGTAGGGGGATTATCCGGCGCCCGCCCCATATCGGCTTCCGCCTCTATTTCCGGTCCTGGCGCCCGACTGGTGGAAGCGTGATTAGTAACATCGCCGGACACATTCCGGCGAGCGTTTTTTCTGTTAAAGAAACACGGGTGTCATTATATTTCGAGAAAGACGACAACCACGGAGCGGGGTTTGTTATACCTTTGCGCCGGCGTCTCCGTCCTGACCGCCTTCCTTTTTGGCCTACCCGGCCTCGGTGCCTCCTGTTGGCGCGTGACTGCGGGTTCGGCAGGGCGTCCCGAATGCCTTCCCTGTAAAAATGCCATGTGTATATGGTGGGTGAAGTGTCTAAAAGGGGATCCTAGTTTTGGAGTTGGGATTTTTGGTTTTTCTTACGTGCGATGCAGGGAGCAGTCCGGGATAGTCGGCCGTAATGGCCACCATGGCATTGTCGCAGCTTAACTGATAGAACTGTCGGTCTATCAGCTCCACGAATATAACTGGATCTTCTTCAAGTCCGGAGTCGAGGGCCCGGTCAGGGTCCTCTGGTTGTGGAGAAGGGTTGTTGACCTCCTTTATGGATTTTCATAGTTCCTGCCGCAAAGTGGCAAGGTGAATACTTACGATAAAGAATGCGGGAAAAATGGGAGCAGGGAGATATAACTTACCCAGCTTGGAGGATTGTACATGGAGAATCCATCCCGTGGCTTCATGCGGGTGAACTCCTCTTCCTCACCCTTGGATAATTCGGATAGAATTCTCGCTAAAGCGGCAGCATTGTCCGGACCCTTACGCCCGCAGCGGGTGGCGTCATCCGCCCCGTTATAACACCACAAGGGGTGCCCACGATATTGAAGTGGTTGCACTCCCCGCATTATTCAAGTCGACATAACTTCGATTACTGTCAATCCTGATCGAGCTAGTGCTTTAATTCGGCTCATCAGATAGAGGACTTCTCCATTTTCTTCCACCTGGGGGCTCCGTGGGCTCAAACTTCGGCATTTCTTCAGAGGAGCATTGTTGAACTCAGGAAGACCCCGCCGAACAGGGTCCAGAAAGGGAACATCCTCCATATAAAACCATTCTGAAGGCCAGTCTTTGGGTGACATCTTCGGAGTACTGGACAGGTATCCGGTATCGGCGATGCGCCATATTTCGGCTCCGCCCACTTGATAAAGTGACCCCCTATGTGTGCGAGGGACGAGGCAAAATAGCCTTTTCCACTGCTCAAAGTGAGCCTCGTAGCCCAGGAACAACTCGCAGAGAGCCACATAGCCGGCGATATGTAGGATGGAGGCGGGGTGAAATTGTGTAATTGGAGGCCGTAGAACTCCAGGAGCCCACGGAGTAACGGATGAATTGGAAATCTGAGTCCCCTTAATAGATAGGGAACAAGGTAAACCCATTCCCCATAGAGGGACAAGGAAAGCTCTCCGCTTGCTCCCCACCATTATAGGTGGCAAGCCCGGCTCGAATGGGCACCATCTACGCCGGAGGGAGAAATCCCTTAGTCTGCAGTTCGACTAAACGAGTATGTGGGGCTGAACACCTCTCCCAATCACCGAGCTTAGGGCTTCGGGGGCGGGAGGAGGAGCTGCGGAGGTCGGCCATGATGGAATGGATATTTTCGGAACGCGCTCTGATGGACTCTCGCTGGGGGAGGATGGTATGGATCGGATATAAGGATCCCCAACCCTTTAATAGACAATTTATTTATTTGGCTAGGGGGCGAATGTAAAAACGCCCTGGCGCCTCGTATTCACTCGACGCGTGGGAGAAAGCCCTTATTGGGCACAGAAGCCGAGAGGTCCAAACATTTATGGGACCAGACACTGCTTTACAAATGTTCGAAAGATGGAGAAGAACCCACCTTATAATGCCAAAGACAACACTGCACGCCGGACTCATCGTCATTGAAGCCTGGTTTAGGGGCTACTGAGGGAGTCCGGGATTAGGGGTCTCCGGACAGCTGGACTATATCCTTTGGCCGGACTATTGGACTATGAAGATACAAGATTGAATACTTCGTCTCGTGTCCGGATGGGAGTCTACTTGGCGGGGAAGGTAAGCTAGGCAGTACGGATATGGATATCTCCTCCTTTGTAACCGACCTTGTGTAACCCTAACCCTCTCCGGTGTCTATATAAACCGGAGGGTTTTAGTCCGTAGGACAACATACAATCATACCATAGGCTAGTTTCTAGGGTTTAGCCTCTCCGATCTCGTGGTAGATCAACTCTTGTAATACTCATATCATCAAGAATAAATCAAGCAGGACGTAGGGTTTTATCTCCATCAAGAGGGCCCGAACCTGGGTAAAACATCGTGTTCCCTGCCTCCTGTTACCATCCGCCTTAGACGCACAGTTCGGGACCCCCTACCCGAGATTCGCCGGTTTTGACACCGACAACAGGCAATTCATATCTAGGGGGAGAATCTTCATCATCACTTTCATCAATATTATCAGTTTCAATAATTTCATTCTCTCTAGCCCTAGCAAGTTGTTCATCAAGAAATTCACCAAGTGGCATAGTAGTATCGAGCATAGAAGTAGTTTCATCATAAGTATCATGCATAGCAGAAGTGGCATCATCAATAACATGTGACATATCAGAATTAATAGCGGCAGAGAAGGGAAAGGCTCCCCGAGAGGGGCCAGACCCACTCTCGCCGAAGAAACGGCTCATCCCCCATGGCACGGACGAAGGGGCCCTTCAGGTGGTGCCGAGGCCTTGGGGCGAGCGGGCGCCGCCGGGGTTCCCGCTTCCATTGTACACCCACATCGAGGGCCCCGAAGGAGTTGATGCTGACCGCCACGGGCGGCGCCGCCGTCGGCGCCGCCGGATCACTAAGGTGTGGGTCGTCCCCCCTGGGGTCCACACCGAGGGCTCCTTCCAAGAGTTCTTGCTCCACGTCGCCATTCCTCTTCAGTCTTGGATCCGCCTTCTTCCCTTCCTCGCCTCCATCATCCCGCAGGGGGAGCCCCTGGAGCTTTGGCTGCAGCACGCCGGCTGCAGCACCCTCGCGACCAAGGCAGAGGTCGCGGTTGTCGCCCCGGGCGAGGTCTACATGACCCGGGGCTGGAGGGAGATCGCCCGGGTTTGCAGGACAAGGGGAGTCTTCGTGATCCACTTGGACTACGATGGTGCTTCGGTGATGCTCTTCAAGGTTTTCGATGCGAGCGGGTGCCGGCTGGAGTGCTGCCCCAGGGAAGGTGGCCAGGGCCCTGCTGTGACGAGGACTGGGCACGCCACCCGCTCCCTTGGAGGCTCCTCAGGCGGTGGAGGCATCGGAGGTTCCAGCGACTCCGGCGAGCTCTTCGCGACTCCGAAGACGAGCGACGACAGCTACGAGCCCCCGAGCCGGCGCTGCTCCTGGAGCAGGGCGGGCTCGTCAGGCCGCCGCCGACTCTGATTTGGATGGGGTTGGTGTTGGTGCTTGACGGCCCACTGTTGATGACGGCGTCTTTTGCAAGGACGCGCGTAGTTTGTGTCCCTTTAGGATCCGTTCCCTGTGAGGAATCAAAAACACGTCTCGTAGGGGCTTGTAAGGTGCCTGTGATCCTGTCTTGTATATATAACCCTTGTCGTAGAATTGCACGAGTTGCTCATTCCATCTTAGCTCAGTCCTCCCTTTCGAACCTCACGAGGGCTTGGTGCTCTGCGCCGACAGGTCCCAGTCCCAAGGCGGCTTCAGCCGTCGCTGGTATGCCAGGTCGCGATGCCGTGGTCAAGGCCAG
The DNA here is from genome assembly GCF_018294505.1 of Triticum aestivum. Lineage (NCBI taxonomy): Eukaryota > Viridiplantae > Streptophyta > Magnoliopsida > Poales > Poaceae > Triticum > Triticum aestivum. The sequence goes on from NC_057797.1 coordinate 427,500,534, forward strand.
GAGGTGAGCGACCCGGAGTCCGGTAAGAGCCCCTGAGTCGCGATGCTCAGGAGGTCCCCTTTGGCGCCCAAGCAGCCGTTGTTCGGTGAGAAAGGAGAGCGGCATCGCTAACATGGGATAGCATTAGGTGCGGGGATGGTGCCACGGTAGCTGGTGCTTCCGGGCGATGACTTATCTCGAGGATCAGGGGCCGCTCTCTGGTGTGTCGCCGGGTCCGTGCATCGGCAGGCGCGAGGTTGCTTGGCGAGGTCCTCGTGTATCTCTCCCCTCTCGCTTTTGCTCCCCTTTCTGCTCTACGTCCTCGGGTCCCGGCCCTCGAGCGAGTCTCAGCCGTCGCTGGTATGCCAGGTGGCAATGCCGTGGTCAAGGCCAGAGGGTGAGGGCTGGAGAGCCAGTAGGAGCCCTGAGTCACGATGCTCAGGCACCCCCCTTTAACGTGCAAGCGGTTCGCGCGGACGAGAGCGAAGGAGACACCGCAAGGGCCTCGCCTGACGCAGCTCCTTCGGGAGGTCCTATAGGTCCATCATAGAAAAAGCAAAGGGTTGCCATGACAATTGACGGTCAGCCGTGGGTTGCTCCCGAGGGGTAGTGAGGCACTGAAGGCTTGACGAGGTGACGCTATGCGGGGCTGCCGCGGCCAGAGCTCAGCCATCCAGGTTTGTCGGCGTTGCAGGGACGGACCCATGCGCAAGCGTCATGCCGTTTGGGAGCAGCTTCGTTAGTTGGCGTCAGCTGAGCAGGCAACTGGGTAAAACACATTAGCCGCGAAGGAGTGGATTCTTTCAAAGAGATGTTGGGAATGCGGACATCACTGGGTCAGGCCCGAGCGACTTGGAGGGGTCATGCGGCCCGAGGGGCGCCCCCAACAAGGTAAGCTAACAACATGGAATAAAGGGATACACGACGCAGGGACGGACCCACACGGTCTGGGAATAATGCAGCCCTGGGGGCGCTCCCAGCTGGAAGTAAAACTCGAAAGATGTCACCTGATGATGTTGAGGACAAAGGGGTGTTGGTGTAGCAGGCTCGATGGGCTGCGGGAGCCGATCCTCATGAGCCCCCAGGCCCAGGGGCCTCGGGAGGCTCCGGAGGTGCTGGCGGCTCCTCGCGGGCCATCTCCATCTCTGCCAGGGCTGCGGAACGCCTAGCCTCTTGTGCCTCCGTGATGCCCCTCATGAGGCGCTGGTACGCGTCAGCCGCATTCAGCAAGCCGTAAGGCATGCGAACGTAGCTGTGAGGTGGACCTCCGCAGCGCCCCACTCGCGAGGGCCACAGGCGCTCCAGAGAGGCGACTCGGTTGAGCCCTGGTATGTCGATGCAGACGCGCAGCCCACCATCCTCGCCTGGATGGGGGGCCACTGCTGGCAGGCGGCGGCCGCCTTTCATGACTCTTGACTCCTGTAGCTCCTGAATGGCCTTGCTGACGAACTCCTGAGGGTCTGTATCTCCTTGCCTTGCTCCTTCTCGAGGGAAACGTGCTTCAAAACACGCCTCCAGGTGGTGCCCAAGCGCCTCCCTCGTGACCCTAGCTAGGTCGGTGGCCCTCCAGGGGAGAGCCTCCGAGCCCTTCCTGAGGAGGGCGCCGGGCGCGCTTTCCTATGAGATGGAGGGAGGCTCCCCCTGGGTAGGCGCGGGCCCAGAGGGACCTGCCTCCTGAGTGGTCGGGCCGGACGATGTCTTCTTCTTCTTGGGGGTGGTCTCGGGAGGCCTCCTGCTTCCACGATCCGGGTCTTCCAGTGACGCGGCCTGAAAGGCTCGTTCCAGGGAACACACCACGTCCTTCTCTTCACAGGGCACCGTGATGACTCCGCCGCTTCCTGGCATCTTGAGGACGTTGTAGCCGTGGTGAGTTACGGCCATGAACTTGGCCAGCGCTTGGTACCCAAGGATGGCATTGTACGGCAGGCGAATATGAGCGATGTCGAAGTCGATGAGCTCGGTGCGGTAGTTGTCGCGTGCCTTGAAGGTGACAGGGAGGCGGACCTGCCCAATCGGGACCATGGAGCCGTCGGTGATACCGGAGACGGGCTTGGTTGGCTGAAGCTGGCTGTAGGGCACTTGGAGGTTGTTGAACGTCTCCACGGACAGGACGTTGAGCCCTGCCCCGCCATCGATGAGGGTCTTGGTGACCACCACGTTGCTGATGATTGGGGAACAAAGCATCGGGAGGACTCCGGCTGTAGCCGCACACTTGAGCTGATCTACTGAGCTGAACGTGATGGCGCACGCCGACCACCTGAGGGGGCGCGTGGCTTCGAGCCTAGGGAGGAATGCATTCACTTCGCGGGCGAACTGCTTGAAGATGCGCTGAGAGGCAGGGGCTTGTGCTCCACCCAAGATGCAGGCGATCGCACGCGGCTCCTGGAAGCCCCCAGCCTCCTCGTCCTGGTGGCGGTCCTCGTTTCTCCTTGGCTGCGGCGGCAACGGTGGGAGGCCTGCGTTGCCTTGCGGGCGATCCTCGCGAGGCTGATCCCTCCAGTTTCCCTCGCGAGGCTGATCCCTCCATCCTCTCTCGCGAGGCGGGTCTTGCCAGCGATCCTCGCGAGGTTGGTTGCGCCACCCTTGGCGTGGGCCACGGTGTTCCCAACGTCCTGCGTTTCTTCCTCCTCCTCGGTCGTAGCCCCGGTCACTTCGGTCAGGGCGACAGCCAATCCTTCCTTCTCACACAGCTCGGAGTTCTTGACATTCGTTGGTGTTGTGGGTGTGGAGGTCATGGTACACACAGTACCGGCTGCCCTTGGAGGGTTCGGGCTGATCTCTGCCCCGCTTGGTGTCTGGTTCTGCTGCGAGCACGGCAGCTCCCTTGCGCTTCACGTCCTTGGCCTTGGGATTCTTCTCTTCTGGGTCTGCGGCAGGCAGCTCGAGGAGGGAGAGACGCCCTTCCTCAGCCCTGGCGCACTTGTTTGCCAAGTTGAACAGCTCCAAGGAAGTGCACAGGTCTTCATGCATCGCCAGCTCCTCCTTCATCTTGACGTCGCGCACGCCGTCGAAGAAGGCCGAGATGATGGCCTCCTCAGTCACCTTGGGAATCTTGAGGCATGCGTTGTTGAAGCGCTAGATGTACTTCTGCAGGGTTTCCCCAGGCTGTTGCTTGATGCGGCGCATGTCACTTATGGCGGGTGGCCGGTCGCGAGTGCCTTGGAAGTTGGCGATGAAGCGGGTGCGCATCTCCTCCCAGGAGGAGATTGTGCCTGGAGCCAGGTTCAGGAGCCAGGTGCGGGCCCCGTCCTTGAGTGACATGGGGAACCAGATCGCCATGACCTTCTCGTCTCCGTTGGCAGCTTCGATGCCCAGCTCGTAGAGCTGGAGGAACTCTGCAGGGTTAGCCGTGCCGTCGTAGCGAGGAGGTAGGTCTGGCCTGAACTTGCCGGGCCACGCTGCGCTGCGTAGTTCGGTGGTGAAGGCGCGGCAGCCTGCTGTGGCCACGGGAGGCCTTGGGTGACGGAGAGCCTGGTCTTGCATGTCCCCACGCGCTGCAGCTGGGAGCAGCGCGGGGTCTTGACGTGCGGGAGCAGGAGCATGGTCGCGACGTGCTGGAGCAGGGAGCGCCCGGGCAGCTTCTTGCGGGCGAGGGACTTCCTGGCAGCTCTTCTCTTGCCGCGCTGGCGCCTGACGGAGCGGGTTCCGCCCAGGGACCACGCGCCTTGGGGCCATGGCATCTTCCTGAGGAGGAGGCGGCCGGGGCGCCGCCGGAACCTCGTCGCCCGGGCGGGGCGGGGTGCGGTGCAGTGGAATGGACGGCGCAGGAGAGCCCCCTGCGGCACGGACGAGCTCGGCGACGCGGTCGAGCCATTCTTCGTAGACTTCGTCGACGGGACAGTAGCGCAGGAGCTCATTTGCCGCGATGAGTGCAGCTCGAGCCTCCATGGGCGAGCGGAGCGCGCGGGACAAAGAACCAGCTGGGGTGAGCGAGGGAGTTGCGGTGCGGTCGTCTTGCCGCACGGACGGATGCTGGGACGATGCTTGTCGCTCGTCCTCCGCCAGGCCGGTGGCGGCGTTGACGGCAGGTGACGGGGAACGACGTGGATGCCCGCCAACAGGGGCCATCTGGGTGACGCGGGAAGCGAGTGCGGCCCGACGCTCGGCGCGGGCCCGACGAGCGTCAGACATGGGCGTGACGGTCGGAGGAGAACGGGGCGGTGGAAGACGAATTCTGGCGCACCCCTACCTGGCGCGCCAAATGTCGGATTTCGGGTTCCGGCAGACCCTTGAGGTTCGAACACTGGGGTGCGTGCGGAGATTTTACCCCCTACCTACCTGCACCCCTTCGCCATGCTAGGATCTAAACTAAGGAAAGAACAACACAAGAGACACAGGGTTTATACTGGTTCGGGCCACTGTTGTGGTGTAATACCCTACTCCAGTGTGTGGTGTGGTGGATTGCCTCTTGGGCTAATGATGAACAATACAGGGAAGAACAGCCTCGCGAGGGTCTGTTCTTGGCTGGGGCGATGAACTGCTCGGAGGAGTTCAGTCACCTTTCTCTCTCTCTCTCTCTCTCTCTCTCTCTCTCTCTCTCTCTCTCTCTTCTCTCTCTCTCTTTCTCTCACTTCCGACCTCCCCCTGATTTCGACCCCAGCTTGTTTCTGGGTTGGCCGATTCTCGATCCCCCCTACCCTGGGGGTGGCTAGTCCTATTTATAGAGGCCCTGGTCCTCTTCCCAAATATTGAGCGGGAAGGGAGCCAACAATGGCGGGCTAATTTGAAGGGGGCAACAAGTATCAGCTATCCTGACAAAAGTAGTCTTCGCCTGCGTAAAGCTCTGGTGGTGACGCCGTCTTGGGCTCCACGGTGACCTCCATCTCGTAGTCCTCCTGGTCTTGGTTTCATTGCACCAAAATGGCAACCTTTGCCTGATGCCTCGGTATTCCGCGGCTGCGCTTGCCCCCTTTGCACCAAAGAGAAAGGAGGACGCTACGCGGGCTGGCACCCGCCTGGTGCCCTGAGTCGTCATGGCTTGCGTCACGGGCACCTCGTGAGGTACCCCGCCTTGATCTCTCCGCCCCCTCGTGAGCCAGCCTGATGAGGTCATGCCTGAGGAAGCTCCGCGTCGTCCGCCCCGCGAGGCTTGGCCCCTCGCGAGGGTCTTGGGTTTGTGTTGGTGAAGACGGGCCGTGCTGGGCCCCCCTTTGAGCCACGCCGCAGGCCGCAGGCAGGCAAGTCTGGGGACCCCCGTTCCCAGAATGCCGACACCTACTTCGTGAAGATCTACCGCTAGTGAGGCAAGTCCTTCGTGGGCGACGGCCGTGATGGAATAGACAAGGTTGCTTCTTCGTGGACCCTTCGTGGGTGGAGCCCTCCACGGACTCGCGCAACCGTTACCCTCCGTGGGTTGAAGTCTCCATCAACGTGGATGTACGATAGCACCACCTATCGGAACCACGACAAAAACATCCGTGTCTCCAATTGTGTTTGAATACTCCAAACCCTTCTCTTTACATTCTTGCAAGTAGCATGCTTTACTTTCCGCTGCTCATATACTCATTGCATGCTTGCTTGATATGTATTGTGTTTGTTAAACTTGTGCTTAAATTCCACTTAAACTTAAGAATATTAAAAACTGGAACTTTTGGCACTTAGTGTCTAATACCCCCCCTCTAGACACCTCTTCTTGATCCTTTCAATTGGTATCAGAGCTTTGGTCTCCATTGCCTTGGTTTAAACACCATTGGAGGAAGATGGATGTGTCTACTTTGGGGAGTCTTAGACATAGAGTGCCTATTCTTGATAGAGAGTATTTTCATGAGTGGAAAATGAAATGCTTGAGATTTTCAATGAATATCATTTGAACAAGTACATTACTAGCCCTTGTGCACCTCATGTTGATCCTTTGCACCCTACCCTAGATGAAGATATTGACATGATTCACAATCTTAGAATTGTTGAGCTCATCACTAGAGGCTTGCCTAGAAACTTGATTAGATGTTTTCCTACTCTCAAATGTGCCTACACCATATGGAAATTTCTTGAGGAACTCTTTCCTAATTACTCCTTGAAAGATCTAGATGAAATCCTCCATAAGTCTATTGCTTTGATTAAGATGAGTTCCAATGATCCCAAATTTGGTGACTTCTTATTTGAGCTTACTAATCTTACGAGTGCCAAAGGAGATGTTGGAATCATTAGCAATATCATTTCCAGAGCTATTAGAATTCATAAAGATAACTATAGAAATGATCATTTATCTAATGAATTGCCCTCTCTAACAATTGATCAATCACAAGATGATGTTGAACGTGAATACTCGGATGAGGATGATGATGATGATAGTGACTATGATCTCGATGATGCGATGAGACACTTTGGTCTTATGGCAAATCTTCGCGGCTACATGGCTGGAGGAAAGGAATGTGTCCTTGATAGTGGATGTACTGATCATATGACCGGAGATAAAGATATGTTCCGTGAGCTTGCTGAAAACGCCGGCCCTCGAAAATATGTCACTTTTGGTGATAATTCAAAGGGTAAGGTGGTTGGCCTTGGTAAGGTGGCCATCTCACATGATAGCTCCATACAAAATGTCATGCTCGTTGAATCCCTTGGATACAATTTACTTCTAGTTTCTAGACTTGCGGATTTCAGTTTCAATGTCTTATTCACTGAAGTAGATTGCCAAGTGTTTCGTATAGACAATCATAAAATGGTCTTTACCGGTATACATAGAGGAGATCTTTACATTGTTGATTTCACTAAAAAGGCTCAACCTAAAACTTGCTTAATTGCTAAATCTTCTAAAGGCTGGTTGTGGCATAGAAGGCTAGGCCATGTGGGCATGCGAAACCTTGACAAACTCATTAAAGGAAATCATATCCTTGGCGTTAACAATGTCATATTTGACAAGGATAGACTTTGTAGTGCTTGTCAAGCAGGGAAACAAGTTGGAGGAAGTCACCGCGCGAAGAACAGCATGACCACAAGAAGACCACTCGAGCTACTTCACATGGATCTCTTTGGTCCAAATGCCTACAAGAGTCTCAGTGGTAACTCATTTTGTCTAGACATAGTTGATGATTTTTCAAGATTTACGTGGGTGTTCTTTCTTGATGACAAATCGCAGGTCCAAAAGATCTTCAAAAACTTCGCTAGGAAGGCCCAAAATCAGTTTGACGTGAAGATCAAGAAGGTTCGGAGCGACAATGGAACGTAGTTCAAGAATGCAAATGTGGACACCTTTCTTGATGAAGAAGGGATTTCACACGAGTTCTCGGCTACGTACACACCTCAAAAAAATGGAGTTGTTGAAAGGAAGAACCGGACTCTTATCGAGATGGCAAGATCGATGCTTGATGAGTACAAAACGCCAAAGCACTTTTGGGCGGAAGTGGTTGAGACAGCTTGTCATGCAACAAATCGCTTGTATCTTCACAAGCTACTTGGCAAGACGGCATACGAGCTCCTCACCGGTAACAAACCCCAAGTTGGATACTTTCGAGTATTCATCTCAAAGTGCTACATTCTTGATAAGCATCGTCGTTCTAAATTTGCTCCTAAATCTCATGAAGGTTTCCTACTTGGTTATGGCTCAAACTCTCACACTTACCGTGTCTACAACAATTTCACCCGAAAGGTTGAAGAGACGGTAGATGTGAAGTTTGATGAATCTAACGGCTCGCAAGTAGAGCAATTGCCAATTGATGTAGGAGACAAAGACCCTTCGGAAGCAATTCAAGACTTGTCCATTGGTAAGATTCGTCCAACGGAAGTGAAGGAGAGTACCTCGTCCGTCCAAGTGGAAGCTTCTACCTCACGACAAGGTGAACCAAGAGTTGATACGGAAGCATCCACAAGTGGGACACGCCAAGATGAAGAAAACAAGGAAGCGCACCAAGATGAACATCAACAACCTCCTTCTCCACCACGACAAGAGAACGACAACGTCAACAATGAAGAAGGCCAAGAAGAAGCACAAGATGAAGAGGATGTTCCACCCCGACCCAAGCAAAAGCTTTCACGAGTTCGAGCAAGAATTGCTAAGGATCATCCCGTCGAGCAAATCTACAATGATATCCAAACCGGGAGAATCACTCGCTCTAAAACTCGTTTAGCTAACTTTTGTGAACATTACTCATTCATCTCTAGCATTGAACCTATGAAGGTTGAAGAAGCATTGGAGGATCCGGACTGGATAAACGCTATGCATGAAGAGCTACACAACTTTGAGAGAAATCAAGTGTGGACATTGGTCGAGAAGCCCGACAACAACCACAACATCATTGGTACCAAATGGGTGTTTCGCAACAAGCAAGATGAAGATGGACAAGTGGTTCGCAACAAAGCACGTCTCGTCGCCCAAGGCTACACACAAGTTGAAGGTATGGACTATGGTGAGACATATGCTCCCGTTGCTAGACTTGAGTCCATTCGCATCTTACTTGCTTATGCTAATCACCATGATATCACCTTGTACCAAATGGACATTAAAAGTGCTTTTCTAAATGGCAAAATTGAGGAGGAAGTTTATGTTAAGCAACCTCCCGGCTTCGTCAATCCTAAGAAACCTAATCATGTTTACAAACTTCACAAAGCCCTTTATGGTCTTAAACAAGCTCCTAGAGCATGGTATAAATGCTTGACCAAGTTCCTTATTGAAAAAGGCTTTGAAATTGGTAAAATTGATTCTACTCTTTTTACTAAAAGGGTTAATGGAGAACTATTTGTGTGCCAAATTTATGTTGATGATATCATATTTGGTTCAACTAACCCTCATTTTAGTGAGAAGTTTGGAAAGCTAATGTCGGAGAAGTTTGAGATGTCTATGATGAGTGAACTCAAATTCTTTCTCGGTTTGCAAATCAAGCAAACTAAGGAAGGTACCTTTGTCTCTCAAACGAAGTACACCAAGGACTTATTCAAGAAGTTCAATATGCAAGAATGCAAAGGTATGACTACACCCATGCCTACTAGTGGACATCTTGATTTGACCAAAGATGGTGAACCGGTTGATCAAAAGGTTTATCGCTCTATGATTGGTTCATTGTTATATCTATGTGCCTCTCGTCCCGATATTATGCTAAGTGTGTGCATGTGTGCACGATATCAAGCTGCTCCTAAAGAGTGTCATCTTAAGGCTGTGAAAAGGATAGTGAGATACCTAATCCATACACCAAATTTTGGCATTTGGTATCCTAAGAGGTCCTCTTTTGATCTTGTTGGCTACTCCGATTCGGACTATGCCGGAGACAAGGTTGATAGAAAATCCACTTCGGGTACTTGTCAATTCCTTGGTAGATCTCTTGTGTCTTGGTCTTCCAAGAAACAAAACTCGGTATCCTTATCCACCGCCGAAGCGGAATACATTGCCGCTGGTTCATGTTGTGCTCAATTACTTTGGATGACCCAAACTCTTAAAGATTATGGGATATATGTGAAACATGTTCCATTGCTATGTGACAATGAAAGTGCTATTAAGATTGCTCACAATCCCGTGCAACATTCTCGAACTAAGCATATTGAAGTTCGTCATCATTTCATTCGAGATCATGTTGCAAAAGGGGACATTAACCTTAAGCATGTTCGCACCGATAAGCAATTGGCGGATATATTCACTAAACCACTTGATGAGAAAGTGTTTTGCAGGTTGAGAGGTGAATTGAACATCATTGATGCTTCAAACTTGGAGTAGGAACTCCATTTGATACATGCGGGGCATGAGCCTATGACTAATCCTCGATATTTCTCTTATGATGCTATTCATATGTCTTGGATATATTTGTACCTTGCATGTTATCTAACCCGTGTAGGTACTTGGTTGAATCTAAATCTATGAGATTGCAACTCACTCACATCTTGAGCAATCTCTACATCACCAAGTCTCTACACAATGGTGGTTGAAGACAAGGAAGCACGAAACCATTCAAACATATCCTTTGGCAAATTCTATGTTGAGTCTCATGATTGTCATTTTGGATACACAAGTGCTCTTCCTTGCAAAGCTAACCCATGTAGGTAGATGAACTCAAACTCCAAGTGGTGCTCCCAACCCTTGATGAACTACATCAACCTTGAGCAACCCACACAAGTTCAACTACATGAGCAAGATCAACACCACCACCCAAGGTATGTTATTCCATCTTAGAGAAGCTTTACTCCAAGTCATGAGTCAAAGCAACTCGACAAGATGTGAATACATCAAAAGGCTTAAACGAAAAATGGTAACCCCATTTTGAGCTTAAACGATGAGTATGACCTATGATCAAGTGCTCTCACTTGACTCCTAAGTCAATATACTCTAACATAGGTGACTTTGTCACCGACCATTTCTAGATGAAGTTCTCTAGTGTTTCTCCGTGCTTTTGCATTTGCATATTTGTTTCCCCTTTCAAAAACTTCATCTAGAACTTTTAGTTTCTTTCTTTCCTTTTTGTTCTGCATTTTCTGCATCCAATTCATTGCAAATCTTTCAGTAAATTCCTTGCATATCCTTGTGAGATCTTACTTGTCTAGTGAGCTGAGGTGACAAGTGGTTTCACTCTGATGAACTCGGTCACACCGGTTTGTTCTCTTCGGCCCAACCGAAATCTTTCGGTGCAACCGAAGCACACAACTCGGAGTCACCGATTCCATCACAGGAAAACCAACTTGCCACTTATTCCTGATTTCTGTTTGCTCCAGCTCCACTCAATGATTCTTGTCCTCTACCAGCATCATATTAGACATGCTGCTTTGCTCTGTGACTCGAGGACCAACCCATTTGTATCACATGTCCAGAAGAGCCCTTCTTGGAAATTGATGTCAAAGGGGGAGAGAGAGATCACATCAAAGCTTAATCCTTCCTATAGGGGGAGAAAGAGAGAATACTCAGGGGGAGAGAGTTTCTCAACTAGGAGAAAGTAAAATCATCAAAGACCCCAGATGCTTGGTGTTCAAGAGGAGAGATGTCACATGTCTTTAAGAGGGGAAAGACATGTTTGGTTGCTTGCTTTAGCTCAAGCTCTGTTGTTTCCTTTTTTGTTGCTCTGATTTTCTGTTCCCTATCTTCTCCCAATATCCCATGCAGATTCAGGGGGAGCAAGACATCTAAGGGAAGGAAATCTCTGATTTTATTGCATATCTTTACCTTTGGGGACATGTCTATATCCAATGTGGTACTTAGTACTCACTCTACATGTCATCCCAGTCTTGGTTCTCTTGTGGTTTCTCTTGCTTGCTCTGGTCAGTAGGTGTATCTGTGTTATTTAACCTTGTTTGCGCAGGTTCATCCCATCCTAAGCCAACTCAAGACCACAAGGTAAGTATATGCATCACAGTCATGTGAATGAGAAGTTCTTGCTGATGTACATACTGTTTGCAAGAAGGACTCATGAGCATGAAGGTACATTTCTCACATTCACATCATTTGCTCTGATGCATATAGCCAAGATACATGTAACACATTGCTTACTCTGTCATGTTTACGCATTCACATGCTCCTATATTCAATATTCACATGATTGCATACATGTAGGGGGAGCCTATGCATGTTACATGTCTTTCCAAAGCTTTACTTGCTATTCTCTATATCTTTATCTAAAGCTTTGATGTATGTTGTCATCAATTACCAAAAAGGGGGAGATTGAAAGCACAAGTGCTCCCTGGGTGGTTTTGGTAATTAATGTCAACATATCTCTTGTTGGACTAACACTTTTACCTAGTATGTTTCAGATAAGTTCAACAATGGAGTGGCATGGACTAGAGGATGTGGAACCCCTTCAAGATGCTAAGGACAAAGGATTGGCTCAAGCTTCAAGATCAAGACTCTACATTTTCTATTTTAGTGATCCAAGATCACATTGAGTCTATAGGAAAAGCCAATACTATCAAGAGGGGATGAGGTGTTGCTTAATGGCTTGCTTGCTCAAAGTGCTTAGTGATATGCTCCAAAACCCTCAACTACCTTCCCACATCCACATATGACCTAAACCAAAAGTCAAACTCGGCCCCACCGATTCTATCTATCCGGCGCCACCGAGTTTCAGATGTCATAGCCACTGCCACAAACCCTAGCAAATCGGTTTCACCGATAGGGATCTCGGTCTCACCGAGATGGGATTGTAATCTCTCTGTGTATGTCCATTACCAAAATCGGTCTCACCGAGTTTGAGCAATCGGTACTACCGAGATTACAATGCAAACCCTCTGGTTAGCTTATTACCAAAATCGGTCCCACCGAGTTTGTGTAATCGGTCTCACCGAGTTTGCCTGACCAACTCTCTGGTTAGCTTATTACCAAAATCGGTCCCACCGAGTTTGTGTAATCGGTCACACCGAGATTACGTTATGCCCTAACCCTAACCATATCGGTCCTACCGAGTTGCATCTCAGTCCCACCGAAAATCCTAACGGTCACTAGGTTTGCTGAATCGGTCCGACCGAGTTTAACCATTCGGTCCCACCGAGTTTGGCAAATTGTGTGTAACGGTTAGATTTTGTGTGGAGGCTATATATACCCCTCCACCCACTCTTCATTCGTGGAGAGAGCCATCAGAACATACCTACACTTCCAATACACATTTTCTGAGAGAGAACCACCTACACTTGTGTTGAGGTCAAGATATTCCATTCCAACCATATGAATCTTGATCTCTAGCCTTTCCCAAGTTGCTTTCCACTCAAATCTTCTTTCCACCAAATCCAAATCCTGTGAGAGAGAGTTGAGTGTTGGGGAGACTATCATTTGAAGCACAAGAGCAAGGAGTTCATCATCAACACACCATTTGTTACTTCTTGGAGAGTGGTGTCTCCTAGATTGGCTAGGTGTCACTTGGGAGCCTCCAACAAGATTGTGGAGTTGAACCAAGGAGTTTGTAAGGGCAAGGAGATCGCCTACTTCGTGAAGATCTACCACTAGTGAGGCAAGTCCTTCGTGGGTGACGACCATGATGGAATAGACAAGGTTGCTTCTTCGTGGACCCTTCGTGGGTGGAGCCCTCCGTGGACTCGCGCAACCGTTACCCTCCGTGGGTTGAAGTCTCCATCAATGTGGATGTACGATAGCACCACCTATCGGAACCACGACAAAAACATCCGTGTCTCCAATTGCGTTTGAATACTCCAAACCCTTCTCTTTACATTCTTGCAAGTAGCATGCTTTACTTTCCACTGCTCATATACTCATTGCATGCTTGCTTGATATGTATTGTGTTTGTTAAACTTGTGCTTAAACTCCACTTAAACTTAAGAATATTAAAAACTGCAACTTTTGGCACCTAGTGTCTAATCACCCCCTCTAGACACCTCTTCTCGATCCTTTCAGTAAATGATAAAAAGAGAATTTTTGATGCGGAGTGCTACTTGGCATAATTTTAATGTAATTCTTCTTAATTGTGGTATGAATATTCAGATCCGAAAGATTCAAGACAAAAGTTCATATTGACATAAAAATGATAATACTTCAAGCATACTAACTAAGCAATTATGTCTTCTCAAAATAACATGGCCAAAGAAAGTTCATCCCTACAAAATCATATAGTTTAGTCATGTTTCATTTTCGTCACACAAGAATGCTCTCATCATGCACAACCCTGATGACAAGCCAAGCAATTGTTTCATACTTTAGTAATCTCAAACCTATAAACTTTCACGCAATATATGAGCACGAGCCATGGACATAGCACTATGGGTGGAATAGAATATAATGAGGGGGTTATGTGGAGAAGACAAAAAAGGATAAAGTCTCACATCAACGAGGCTAATCAATGGGCTATGAAGATGCCCACTAATTGATGTTAATGCAAGGAGTAGGGATTGCCATGCAACGGATGCACTAGATCTATAAATGTATGAAAGCTCAACAAAAGAAACTAGTGGGTGTGCATCCAACTTGCTTGCTCATGAGGACCTAGGGCACTTGAGGAGGACCATTGTTGGAATATACAATCCAAGTTCTATAATGAAAAATTCCCACTAGTATATGAAAGTGATAACATGAGAGACTCTCTACTATGAAGATCATGGTGCTACTTTGAAGCACAAGTGTGGTAAAAGGATAGTAACATTGTCCCTTCTCTCTTTTTCTCTCTTTTTTGGGCCTTCTCTTTTTTTATGGCCTTTCTCTTTTTTTGGGCCTTCTCTTTTTTATGGATTTTTTTATTCCTCACTTGGGACAATGCTCTAATAATGATGATCATCACACTTCTATTTTTTTACAACTCAATGATTACAACTCGATACTAGAACAAAGATGACTCTATATGAATGCCTCCAGCGGTGTACCGGGATATGCAATGAACCAAGAGTGACATGTACGAAAGAATTATGAATGGTGGCTTTGCCACAAATACTATGTCAATGATGAATGTGTCATGATGAACGGAATGATGGAAAGTTGCATGGCAATATATCTCAGAATGGCTATGGAAATGCCATAATAGGTAGGTATGGTGGCTGTTTTGAGGAAGATATAAGGAGGTTTATGTGTGAAAGAGTGTATCATATCACGGGGTTTGGATGCACCGGCGAAGTTAGCGCCAACTCTCAATGTGAGAAAGGGCAATGCATGGTACCGAAGAGGCTAGCAAGGATGGAAGGGTGAGAGTGCATGTAATCCATGGACTCAACATTAGTCATAAAGAACTCACATACTTATTGCAAAAATCTACAAGTCATCAAAAACCTCGGCACTACGCGCATGCTCCTAGGGGGATAGATTGGTAGGAAAAGACCATCGCTCGTCCCCGACCGCCACTCATAAGGAAGACAATCAAATAACACCTCATGTTTCAAATTTGTTGCATAACATTTACCATACGTGCATGCTACGGGACTTGCAAACTTCAACACAAGTATTTCTCAGTTTCACAACTACTCAACTAGCACGACTTTGATACTATTACCTCCATATCTCAAAACAATCATCAAGCATCAAACTTTTCTTAGTATTCAACACACTCATAAGAAAGTTTTATTATTAATCTTGCACACCAAGCATATTAGGATTTTAGGCAAATTACCATGCTATTAAGACTCTCAAAATAATCTAAGTGAAGCATGAGAGATCAATAGTTTCTATAAAACAAATCCACCACCATGCTCTAAAAGATATAAGTGAAGCACTAGAGCAAAACTATAAAGCTCAAAAGATATAAGTGAAGCACATAGAGTATTCTATCAAATTCCAAATCATGTATAGCTCTCTCAAAAGGTGTGTACAGCAAGGATGATTGTGGTAGAATAACAAGCAAAGACTCAAATCATAAAAGACGCTCCAAGCAAAACACATATCATGTGGTGAATAAAAATATAGCTCCAAGTAAAGTTACCGATAGAAGTAGACGAACGAGGGGATGCCTTCTGGGGCATCCCCAAGCTTTGGCTTTTAGGTGTCCTTAGATTATCCTAGGTGTGCCATGGGCATCCCCAAGCTTAGGCTCTTGCCACTCCTTGTTCCATAATCCATCAAATCTTTACCCAAAGCTTGAAAACTTCACAACACAAAACTTTAAGTAGATAATCTCGTGAGCTCTGTTAGCGAAAGAAAACAAAATACCACTTCCAGGTACTGTAATGAACTCATTCTTTATTTATATTGGTGTTAAACCTACTGTATTCCAACTTCTCTATGGATTATAAACTATTTTACTAGCCATATATTCATCAAAATAAGCAAACAACACACGAAAAATAGAATCTGTCAAAAACAGAACAATCTATAGTAATCTGTAGCTAGCGCAAGATCTAGAACCCCAAAAAATCTAAAATAAATTGATGGACGTGAGGAATTTATCTATTAATTATATTCAAAAATAATTAACTAAATAGCACTTTCCAAATAAACAGGACAGCAGTTCTCGTAAGCACTAAAGTTTCTGTTTTTTACAGCAAGTTCAACAAAACTTTCCCCAAGTCTTCCCAACGGTTCTACTTGGAACAAAAACTAATTGAACACAAAAAAACACAACCAAAACAGAGGCTAAATAATTTATTTATTACTAATCAGGAGCAAAAATCAAGGAATAAAAATAAAATTGGGTTGCCTCCCAACAAGCGCTATCGTTTAACGCCCCTAGCTAGGCATAACAAGCAAGAATAGATCTAGGTATTGCCATCTTTGGTAGGCAATCCATAAGTGGCTCTCATGATAGGTTCATATGGTAATTTTATTTTATTTCTAGGGAAGTGTTCCATGCCCTTTTTTAGTGGAAATTGAAATCTAATATTCCCTTCCTTCATATCAATAATTGCACCAACCGTTCTAAGGAAAGGTCTACCGAGAATAATAGGGCAAGAAGGATTGCAATCTATATCAAGAACGATAAAATCTACGGGCACATAATTCCTATTTGCAACAATAAGAACATCATTAATTCTTCCCATAGGTTTCTTAATAGTGGAATCCGCAAGATGCAAGTTTAGAGAGCAATCATCAAAATCACGGAAATCTAGCAAATCACACAAAGTTTTGGGAATAGTAGAGACACTAGCAGCCAAATCACACAAAGCATAAAACTCATAATCTTTAATTTTAATTTTAATAGTAGGTTCCCACTCATCATAAAGTTTTCTAGGGATAGAAACTTTCAACTCAAGTTTTTCTTCATAAGATTGCATCAAGGCATCAACGATATGTTCGGTAAAGGCTTTATTTTGACTATAAGCATGAGGAGAATTTAGCACGGATTGCAACAAGGAAATAAAATCAATCAAAGAGAAATTTTCATAATTAAATTACTTGAAATCCAATATAGTGGGTTTAGCATCATCTAGGGTTTTATTTCTTTTAATCCCACTTTTATCAATTTCACCATCAAGATCTAAATACTCTGAATTTTTAGAACGCCTTCTAGGTAGAGGTGGATCATATTCAGTCCCATCATTATCAAGATTAATATTGCAAAACAAAGATTTAATAGGGGACACATCAATAACTTCTATATCTTCATCATTATTTTCATAGGAACTAGAAGAACATGCTTTAATAAATGCATCTTTCATAGCACGCGTCCTAGCGGTTCTTTCCTTGCACTCATCAATGGAAATTCCCATGGCTTTGAGAGACTCATTGATATCATGCTTAGGAGGAATAGATCTAAGCTTTAAAGAATCAACATCAAGAGAAATTCTATCAACGTTCCTAGCCAAATCATCAATCTTAAGCAATTTTTCTTCAATCATAACATTAAAATTCTTTTGCGAAGAAATAAATTCTTTAATATTAGATTCAAAATCAGAGGGCATCTTATTATAATTTCCATAAGAATTGTTGTAGGAATTACCATAATTATTAGAGGGATTACTAGGATAAGGCCTAGGATTGAAATTTCCTCTATACGCGTTGTTACCAAAATTGTTCCTACCAACAAAATTCACATCCATAGATTCATTATTATTCTCAATGAAAGTAGACAAGGGCATATCATTAGGATTAGAAGAAACACTCTTATTAGAAAATAATTTCATAAGTTCATCCGTCTTTCCACTCAAAACATTAATTTCTTCTATCGCATGCACCTTTTTATTAGTGGATCTTTCAGTGTGCCATTGATAATAATTAACCATAATATTATCTAGGAGTTAAGTAGCATCTCCTAAAGTGATTTCCATAAAAGTGCCTCCCGCGGCCGAATCTAAAAGATTTCTAGAAGCAAAATTCAATCCGGCATAAAATTTTTGTATAATCATCCACAAATTTAAACCATGAGTAGGGCAATTACGTATCATTAATTTCATTCTCTCCCAAGCTTGTGCAACATGTTCATGATCAACTTGCTTAAAATTCATAATATCGTTTCTAAGAGAGATGCTCTTAGTGGGAGGAAAATACTTAGAGATAAAAGCATCTTTGCACTTGTTCCATGAATCAATACTATTTTTAGGCAAAGATGAAAACCAAGCTTTAGCACGATCTCTAAGCGAAAAAGGAAATAGCTTCAATTTAACAATATCATTATCGACATCTTTCTTCTTTTGCATGTCACACAAATCAACAAAGCTATTAAGATGGGTAGCGGCATCTTCACTAGGAAGGCCGAAGAACGGATCTTTCATGACAAGATTCAGCAAAGCAGCATTAATTTCACAAGATTCAACATCGGTAAGAGGAGAAATCGGAGTGCTAAGGAAATCATTGTTGTTGGTATTGGTGAAGTCACACAATTTGGTATTATCTTGAGCCATCGCGACAAACAAGCAATCCAACACACGAGCAAACAAAAGGCAAACGGGCAAAAAGAGGCAAATAGAGAGAGAGAGTGATGATAGAGAGAGAGAGGGCGAATAAAATGGCAAGGGTGAAGTGGGGGAGAGGAAAATGAGAGGCAAATGGCAAATAATGTAATGCGGGAGATAGGGATTGTGATGGGTACTTGGTATGTTGACTTTTGCGCAGACTCCCCGGCAACGGCGCCAGAAATTCTTCTTGCTACCTCTTGAGCACTGCGTTGGATTTCCCTGAAGAGGAGAGGATGATGCAGCAAAGTAGCGTAAGTATTTCCCTCAGTTTTTGAGAACCAAGGTATCAATCCAGTAGGAGGCTATGCGCGAGTCCCTCGTACCTACACAAAAACAATAGCTCAACGCAACCAACGCGCTTAGGGGTTGTCAATCCCTTCACGGTCACTTACGAAAGTGAGATCTGATAGAGATGCTAAATAATATTTTTGGTATTTTTGGTATAGAGATGCAAAGTAAAAAGTAAAAGCAAAGTAAAAGCAAAGCAATAATAAAGTGATGGAGATTGATATGATGAGGAAGAGATCCGGGGCCCATAGGTTTCACTACTGGCTTCTCTCAAGAGCACAAGTATTCTATGGTGGGTGAACAAATTACTGTTGAGCAATTGACAGAATTGAGCATAGTTATGAGAATATCTAGGTATGATCATGTATATAGGCATCACGTCCGAGACAAGTAGACCGACTCCTACCTGCATCTACTACTATTACTCCACTATCGACCGCTATCCAGCATGCATTTAGAGTATTAAGTTAAAAATAGAGTAACGCCTTAAGCAAGATGACATGATGTAGAGGGATAGTTTCATGCAATATGATAAAAAACATCTTGTTATCCTCAATGGCAACGATACAACACGTGCCTTGCTGCCCCTTCTGTCACTGGGAAAGGACACCGCAAGATCGAACCCAAAGCTAAGCACTTCTCCCATGGCAAGAAAAACTAATCTAGTAGGCCAAACCAAACTAATAATTCGAAGAGACTTGCAAAGATAACCAATCATACATAAAAGAATTCAAAGAAGATTCAAATATTATTCATAGATAGACTTGATCATAAACCCACAATTCATCGGTTTCAACAAACACACCGCAAAAAGAAGATTACATCGAATTGATCTCCACGAGAGAGGGGGAGAACATTGTATTGAGATCCAAAAAGAGAGAAGAAGCCATATAGCTACTAACTATGGACCCGTAGGTCTGAAGTAAACTACTCACACTTCATCGGAGAGGCTTGGATGATGATGTAGAAGCCCTCCGTGATCGATGCCCCCTCCGGCAGAGCTCCAGAATAGGCCCCAAGATGGGATCTCGTGGATACAGAAAGTTGCGGCGGTGGAATTAGGTTTCTGGCTCCGTCCCCGATCGTTTGGGGGTACGTAGGTATATATAGGAGGAAGAAGTACATCGGTGGAGCTTCGAGGGGCCCACGAGGCAGGGGGCGCACCCTAGGGGGGCTCCCTCCACCCTCGTGGCTGCCTCGTGGCTTTCTTGACGGAGGGTCCAAGTCTCCTGGATCTTATCTGATGAGAAAATCATGTTTCCAAAGGTTTCATTCCGTTTGGACTCCGTTTGATATTCTGTTTCTCTGAAACACTGAAATAGGCAAAAAACTGCAATTCTGGGTTGGGCCTCCGGTTAATAGGTTAATCCCAAAAATAATATAAAAGTGGAAAATAAAGCCCAATATAGTCCAAAATAGTAGATAATATAGCATGGAGCAATCAAAAATTATAGATACGTTGGAGACGTATCATCTGCTACGGGCTGAGCAAGAACCGTTCTTACCTACGCATCAAAATCCACAACGCGGTATAGTGATTGCTTTTTGATCTTCATAAAGAACCCTATTCATTGAATCCGATTCAACTAAAGTTGGAGAAACTGACACCCACCAGCCACCTGTGTGCAAAGTACGTCGGTAGAACCAGTCTCGCGTAAGCGTATGGGTAATGTCGGTCTGGGCTGCTTCATCCAACAATACCGGCGAATCAGGAATCAACTAGTGACGGCAAGCAATATGTATATACCCACACCCACAACTCCTTTGTGTTCTACTCGTGCATATAACATCTATGCATAAACCTGGCTCTGATACCACTGTTGGGGAATGTAGTAATTTCAAAATATTTTCCTATGCACACGCAAGATCATGGTGATGCATAGCAATGAGAGGGAAGAGTGTTGTCCATGTACCCTTGTAGACAGTAAGCGGAAGCGTTATAATAACGCGGTTGATGTAGTCGTACGTCTTCATGACCAACCGATCGTAGCACCGAAGGTATGACACCTCCAGATTTGCACACGTTCGGTTCGGTGACGTCCCACGAACTCATGATCTAGTAGAGTGTCAAGGGAGAGCTTCATCAGCACGACAGTGTGATGACGGTGATGATGATGCTACCAGAATAGGGCTTCGCCTAAGCACCGCTATGATATGACCGAGGTGGATTATGGTGGAGGGGGGGCACCGCACATGGCTAAGAGATCAATGATCAACTTTTGTGGCTATGGGGTGCCCCCCTCCCCGTATATAAAGGAGTGGAGGAGGGGACGGGCCGACCCTCTCTATGGTGCGCCCTAGGGGAGTCCTACTTCCACCGGGAGTAGGATTCCCCTCTTCCCTAGTTGGAGTAGGAGAGGAAGGGAAGGGGGAGTAGGAGAGAAGGAAAGCCCCCCCCCCCAAACCTATTCCAATTCGGCCTCCTGCCCAAGGGGGGCGCACCAGCCCCTTATGGGCTGGTGTGCTTCCTTCTTAATACCTAGTTCAATCTCGTTACCGGCAAGTCTCTTTACTCGTTCTATAATACATCATCTCGCAACTAACTCATTAGTTGCAATGCTTGCAAGGCTTATGTGATGTGCATTACCGAGAGGGCCCAGAGATACCTATCCGATACTCGGAGTGACAAATCCTAATCTCGATCTATGCCAACTCAACAAACACCATTGGAGACACCCGTAGAGCACCTTTATAATCACCCAGTTACATTGTGACGTTTGGTAGCACACAAAGTGTTCCTCCGGTATTCCGGAGTTGCATGATCTCATAGTCATAGAAACATGTATAAGTTATGGAGAAAGCAATAGCAACAAACTAAACGATCATCATGCTAAGCTAACGGATGGGTCAAGTAAATCACATCATTCTCTAATGATGTGATCCCGTTTAATCAAATGACAACTCATGTCTATGGTTAGGAAACATAACCATCATTGATTCAACGAGCTAGTCAAGTAGAGGCAAACTAGTGACACTCTGTTTGTCTATGTATTCACACATGTACTAAGTTTCCGGTTAATACAATTCTAGCATGAATAATAAACATTTATCATGATATAAGGAAATAAGTAATAACTTTATCATTGCCTCTAGGGCATATTTCCTTCACAGGTTGGGGACGACAGATTCTAGTGCCAAGACCTTCACTGTGCCCAGAGTCTGGGTGAAGGTTCGCTGGATGACAGACGAACATACATCTTAAAAACTAGAAATAACGTTGATATCAAGAAGGGGAGGTATAAGGCGACCGTTGTATGTGAAAGTTGTAGTATTTGACAGACGAGTAGCCCACCACTTCCAATTTCGGCGCAGAACTGACATTGATTCTTGTTGGACCTTGTTGATCAACTACAGTTAATCTCTCAAGGGAAGGTGTGTCCTGGATGACCATATTGTGGTCCATCTTTTGTGATCTCTCGTTGCAGCACCAGCAACACACATAAATAGTCCGGTGAGTCCTGGATATGATGTGCAAGGTTCTCAACTAATTCATCGCCTGAAGAAGAAGGAACTCGAGTGCTCCATGTCATCCTTTGGGATGCGGACGACGACGAGCTCGAGGTGCTTCAGTCATGGTAGAAAAAGAGCGGGCGCGTCATTAGGGGGGATGGCAGTTCATGAACTTGGTGAGGCGCAGCGTGGGCGCGAAGCGGAGCACAGACGTTGGCAGCAAGTGCATATGCCCGTCATTAAAACGGAGCTTCTTGAGCTGATCTATGGTAGGGGATCAGAACCACTCGTCAATCTTGGCTCGGTCCTTGCCATTGGAACGGAACTTGCCCATGATAAGGCCTTTGATTGAGCCATGGTGTGAGTGCCGTGGATCTGGGAGAACGCATTCAAGTTTTGGCGATAGCCATGGCAGAGCTTGTGGGCGTCGAGGAGGTCGACAGGGGTGACGAGTCATAGGGGGTGCCACCGTCGGGAAAGGGCGGTTGTCCTCGCCCGATATTTGATTGGGAGGAGGGATATGATGACTATCAACATATCATCGGGGAGGTTGTTGATGAAGTCTAGGCCTGCTGGAGTCGCTTGCGGTTCTTTCTCGACCCACCTCCACTTTTTGGCAGCCTCGTTCTCCACGTCGCCGGTGGCGATGGAAACCTCTGTCTCCATATTCACGCCGTGCTTCGGTGCTTCAGTAGCCCCGGCGTTGCCACTCCCTCCGATGGGGCGCTTCGGCGGCATCCTCATACACTGACGGCTTTGAGGAGTCAGAGCGGCGTCGAGGATGCGGGCGGAGAGAGAGGATTGTGTGTGTGGCAAGGATGGGGGGTGTGGCCGCTCAGCGGCACCATTAATATAGACTAGTGGGAGCGAGGCAGTCGGCGGTCCAAGGATGTCTTGCTTCCCGGTGAGAACGACTACTTAATCTCTATGAATGAAATCTATGCTTAATTACTGAATTTTAGTTGCAAAAAATAGATAGTGCTATTGATTTCTAGCTGCATATTTTGAAAAATCGCAATGTCTCTTGGCTTAGCGCCGAAGTCCAGCTTTAATTTCCATACCATAATCTAAACTGTTTGCGTTGAAGAGATGCACAAATCCTGCGTTGAACAACTTGTACGCTTCCCGATGAGCCTGCGCACTGGACTGCGCTCGCACGCCTCCCGTTCAGTCAAGCAGCTGTCCACACGACACCTCCTATAGCCATTAAAACCAAGACACGTGGCGTCACATGCATTGTTAACAAAACACAAACGGTTTGAATTATACAAACATTTGAGATATTAAAGTGGCAGCTATTTTTTCAAAATGCCTTTGTTGGCTGTCATTATTCGAGTGCGCCTTCTCTCAAAATGGACACGAAAAATACGATAGCATGTCAGGTGCCATTCCATGATAGCATGCCAAGTTTCATGAATTTCAGACAAGTTTTAGATTTACTAGAATTTAAAAACAAAGTATGTCAACGTTTTGCCAGCAATCAACGGTGCACTGGTGTTTGAAATTCATTCCCATTTCTTGCATGGGATCTAAGCAGACACCCAAGGACACATAATTGATTTTTAAACAAATTTATATGCAACGGAGCATGTGCTTGTAGTTCAAATTTGAATTATGCACATAAAATGCCTAGAAAACCCAGTTAATGTATAAAAAGGCCAAACGAACCCTGAAAAATTCTAAGATTAAACACAACACTCCAGTTGTTCTATGTTGGCACTAGAAATTTTTTGAAAGCAATAAGAGGCAACGGATATGGTTTCATCCCCAAAGGTGGCATGTGCCCTGCCGAAACCATCACGCTTGTTGTGAGAAGCTCTGGTTTGTGAGAAGCTTATACCCAAACCTGCCCCAAATGGGACAATTTTTTTACCACGGCATATTGATGCCGCTCCATGATAGCATGCCAAGTTTTATGAGTTTCAGACGAGTTTTGGATTTACTAGAATTAAAAACCAGGCATCTCAACATTTTGCCGGCAATCAACGGTGCCCTGGTGTTTCAATTTCATTCCCATCTCTTGGATGGGACCTAGAAATTCACCCAAGGACACACATGTGATTTTTCAACCAACTTTGGTGCACTAGAGCATGTGATTGTAATTCAAATTTGAATTATGCACATAAAATGCCTAGAAAACCCGATTAACGTATAAAAAAGGCCAAACGAACCACGAAAAATTCCAAGATTAAACACAACACTCATGTTGTTCTATGTTGGCACTAGAATTTTTTTGAAAGCAATAAGAGGCAATGGATATCGTTTCGACCCCAAAGGTGGCACGTTCCCTACCGAAACCATCACGCTTGTTGTGAGAAGCTCTGGTTTGTGATTCAAACCTGCCCCAAATGGGACAACATTTTTACCACGACATGTTGATGCCGCTCCATGATAGCACGCCAAGTTTCATGAATTTCAGATGAGTTTTTGATTTACTAGAATTTAAAAACCAGGCATCTCAACATTTTGCCGACAATCAACAGTGCCCTGGTGTTTGAATTCCATTCCCATCTCTTGCATGGGACCTAGAAATTCACCCAAGGACACACATGTGATTTTTCAACCAACTTTGGTGCTCTGGAGCATGTGCTTGTAGTTCAAATTTGAATTATGCACATAAAATGCCTAGAAAATCCAGTTAACGTATAAAAAAGGCCAAACGAACCCCGAAAAATTCCAAGATTAAACACAACACTCCCGTTGTTCTATGTTGGCACTAGAATTTTTTTGAAAACAATAAGAGGCAATGAATATCGTTTCGTCCCCAAAGGTGGCACGTTCCCTACTGAAACCATCACGCTTGTTGTGAGAAGCTTTGGTTTGTGAGAAGCTTATACCCAAACCTACCCCAAATGGGACAAAATTTTTACCACGGCATGTTGATGTCGCTCCATGATAGCATGCGAAGTTTCATGAATATGAGGCGAGTTTTGGATTTACTAGAATTTAAAAACCAGGCATCTCAATGTTTTTCCTGGTTTTTAAATTCTAGTAAATTGATCTACGTTGGTAGATCAATTTGGTGCTGAATATCCCTCATGGGTGGAAATTGTTGAGGCTCTTAGGTAGCCTAATTCTCCTTTCGAACTACGGAATTCGGGTTGTATATGGTGATAAGCCAAGCCTAAAACTACCATCGCTTAACCCGGCGAAGAAGAGCTTCCAATCGAATATGCTTAACAAACCCAGACGTCGGGCTACGAGTGGGGATTTCTAGGGAGATTCAAGCTGTGGCTCTGCTAGCTTTAGTCGGCATAAGAACAAAGAACTAAATGGGTCTCCTTAGCCCTTTGTTAGCTTCGATGGCCTGGATTCTACGGGGCATCTCTTCTTTATAGATGAGAAGTCGATTCAGAACACACAAGAAAACGGTTGATGGAACCATGCAAAGTGCTCATTAACTCACTAGCATTCCAATAAAATCATTCCAAAGTACTTCTCCATTTCTGAACAAGCTCTTGGTGAAAAAGACTGGCGTGTAGTCCGAAAAGCGCCTATGGAAGATCTACTATTTTCCTTCGCACCAAGTCAATCTCCACCTCAAAGTTTGAAAGGAGAATTAGGCTACCTGAGAGCCTCAACAATTGCCACCCATGAGGTATATTCAGCACCGAATTGATCTAATTCCTGGTGCTAGTCTTCCTAATTTGCCTCACTATCGAATGAATCCAAAGTTGCTGCTATCAGAGAATGGCCAACACCGAAGACCATTTCAGAAGTGAGAAGCTAAGTGATGCAAGGAAGAAATGGAGTACATATCAGCAAGAGTTGTATGCTGTATTCAGAGCTTTGAAAACATGGGAGGTTTATTTGCTGCCTAAGGAGTTTCTTGTCTATGCTGGCCATCAAGCCTTGAAGCATTTCAAAGATCATCAACATGTCGATCTGGCAAGATGGGAAGCTTATTTGGAGAGATTCAACTATCTCATTGTCTACAAATCAGGAGCCACAAATCAAGTAGCTGATGCTTTGAGTCGACGTGTTAGTACTCCATTTCTTTGAAAGCCGAATTGCTAGGTATAGCCCTATGCTGCTCTTTACCATGCTGTATATAAACCACTCGTTTCACTCACAACCTTCACCACTGATCAGAGATCAAGTTAGTGGTCAGTAGTGTTTGCTACAGATGATTACGACTCGTCAGGTTCGAACTGACTTAGGTTGGACCAGGACCCACCTATCCTCTACCAATAAGGAGTCGCTTTTGTTTTCACAGTTCAGTGCCTCCTTAATCTGCGTAATTGCTTTTCGTGCCCATGGTGGACGCGACAGGTTTTTTTGAAAGCGATACCCCGCACGCTCGATGTCTGAAAATCAGACCCCCCCTTTTACCTGTACGTCTTTTACGTACAGTGATTACGGTCATTCTGACCCCCCCTCAACCACGAGAATGACAAATCGTGCAGAGCCACATAGCCCGCTTTTTGAGCTTGAATTCGATTTCGCTCCGCGAAATCAGAGAGCGCCGAAATGTACATGGAATCAATCTTCTTCAAATAGCTTTTTACTTGCGAAATGCAAGCTAACAGAACTAAAACAGCAAAAAAAGGAGAATACCTTTCTCTAAAATAGGAAGATTACAAAACACAGTAAGGAAATCCTTATTTTGCATTTGTTTTTTCTCTATGAACTCCTCTTCCCCCTTATTTACCCCCTTGTGGAGCTTTGGAAAGGAGAGAATTTGAATAAAGTAACTCCCGGAAACTCTTATTGGACGAGAGAGAGTCTATATGATATTGGCGTGGGTTCTACCAACTAAATGAATCGGTTTTGGATTGGATAAACAGCGTATAATGATAGACGCTTCTTCAGCACACATGGAGACATACCTCCCGTAGCTGACCCCTGAATTCAAGGATACTGCCGGCTTTGTTACTAACTGATAGAAACCCCTTAATACAATGTTCATTTTTCATAAATTTCATAAGGTAGGTAGACCCAGTCTTGCGCTCGTCCGATTAAGTGGCACATTGTGCTAAGTGCTCGAACCGTTGGCTGATCTCATCTGTATCGCCTCATACAAATTAGTTAAGCGAGAAAACAAACGGCTACATAGGAGCTCTATGGTGGACCACCAGCTGGAAGATCAAATGGCTTAGCGCATCCTGCGCCTACTGGACCTGACTTTGTAGGATACTCTGATAGACTAGTCGAACGACAATGGCCTAGTGGTTCTATCTGCTTGCCAATTCCTATTAAGAATACGAGAGTGACAAATGAGATGGAGATCTTCGCTATCATCAAACCATCCTCCCTCCGCTTATCTCTTTCCTTTCTATATGATAAGTCTACTCGCGCCTCAAGGGCCAGTCATTTACGCTCTCCACTTCATGAACAACATTCCCAACTAGATCTGTACGGCTTCCGTTGTCTCCTTTTCGATTCCCGACTCTAGCTCACAGGTATCCATAAGAGCGACCAGCCCTGAATGCTTAAACCTATCAATCCTCTCCTAAATTTCTTTCTTTTTGTCGTTGGGCAAGGAGCAATCCATTCAGCACTTTCCGATGGGGACCAAAAGCCACTGGGCTACCAAGAAGTCAGATTCAGTTCAGTCCCATTTTCAAGATCCGGTTTAGTGTTTGGGGATGGCTATGTCCAAGCCCACATCCATAGTAGATGGACTTGAGCAGGCAAGTATGCCACCTACTGATATGATTGATTATGACAATTATGATATGGTCTGGACAATTCTGCAACCAATTGTACTGACTCGCTTACCCCCGAGAACACCTAAGACATGGGGGTTATTTACGCGAGTAAGCCTAGCAAGGACCAAGATCTCGATCTAGCCTAGTTGGGGCTTTAGAGTCACATGACACAGTATCAAGAATGGGAGAACCAGTAACAATTGATACGGATTTCCAACCAACGGATCTTCTTACCTTTGGACCGGAACCTTTAGTTGTTTCCTACTCGGTCTATAGCTTGGTTTGAAATGAGGGAGCCATACCATGTGGTTGAAGCAGAGTACCGTTTTGCAGTGGATAGGGCACTATCTCTATTCGTAGTAGCATTGCATATTGCTCTCACTAGGAAAGGGGGACATAACCCCTACTATAGAGCAGGAATGGAAGGGAATGAGCTCGGCTGCTTCTCCCCCACACTTCTTTATTTCTCCGTGCCCCTATTTAGTTAGTACTTTCGAGTTAAGAGCGAGAAAACGAACTATTTCATTTAATAAAAAAGTGCAACGGCTGTAGACTGAAAAGGCCATGAGGATGGCTACGGCTTTGAAGCTCCTTTATCTACCATAGATAGAATGGAAAGAGTTTTTTCTCACTGCACTGATCCACCAAGGCTAGGGATATCAAATGGGATGGAGCTATTTCCCTTGGCACCTTAGAGTCCTCAGACGATGAACAGAGCACTAGATGCTCTAATCTACTCCTATGCTAAGTGTCTTCATTTGGTTTGATTTCTTGTGAAAGCGGCTAGCCCCATCACTAAAGCATGCCTATTCCATATGAAAGGTGATGTAGGTAGGGCTGGTAGGGGAAGTAAGAAATAGGTGAGACTCGTTAATGAAACTAGCCTTCAGCCTTAGATTTCTAAGTTCTGTTTCCGCCATTACTAGTGTTTCCTTGCTTTTCATAATAGAAAAAGATCAAATAAACTAAACCAGAGATTGTCGTAGAGATTGGCAGGACTGGGTATTATTTTGGGCGATGAAATGGATGGAATTTCTTGAAACATAACTCACTTCACTTATAATCGAATTTGGAAAAGGGAGACTAGCTGCTGCAATAAATCAAGAAGAAAGCAGGCGCAAAAGAGAAGCTCAATGAGAGAGATTCTAGACCGGTCATGGTCGGGGCTGATCGATCGCTCCTTAAAAGGGAGTTAACTGCTTCGAACCATACATGAAACTTATCTCATAGAGTGAGCTAGCCCCAGATAGCGAAGGATAGCTATTGACTTATTGGGAAACCCGCCTCCAATACATGCTTATCCCAGACCCCCTATTCCTTCATTTTAGGTTTTCATGGCCGATTCAATAACATAGTTCACACACCTCTTTTCAATTCTCTAGAGATAGTTGTCATTTATCTCTTCTTCCGGGTCCCTCCTATTTGGTTGGAAGTTTCCTGCTCCAGTTGGGAAAGCAAGGGCCCTAGTTTCGTTATTGAGTCTCGTTATGGTCGAATATGAATGAATCCTGGAATGGAATAAAAACATGAGTAAAATGCATCGTAGTCCCTCAATCGAACAGTCAACTAGTTCATATCTAACCTTATGTATTCTTTTCCCGCACCTTAGCTTCAAATAATTGAATGAATGAGTGCTATTTCAGAGTTCAAGTTTAGGTATTAGCTCGCTACAGTTTAGTCAGTAGTTCTGTCCCTTTGTTCGGTGAACTAGTTCTGGATATAAGCATTAGAATGAGAGTGGCTACGTATTCGGATTACTTGACTCGCTTTCCTGTTTCCGAATCCCTTCTTGCATACAATCCTAATTCACAATCCGATTCTTGCTCGATTCTATAATGAAAAACAGACCTTGTGCCATGGATTTGATGAAGCTTGAAAGGACTCCCCTTGTTCGAAGCCAAAGATAAGAAGCATACGGGTGACAACCCCAATCCTTATATATCAATCCAATTACCGGAGGAACGAAGAACTAAGTTTGCCTGACGCCCGAAAACAACTTGTTTGTTTTGGTGGAAGAGGAAGAAATAGAGAAAGATCGCCGCTTTTCATACGCTAATTCGTGATTCAAAGTAGAGCGAGTGAGGGAGCTATACCCGGGACTCAATCAACAT
This sequence comes from Triticum aestivum, assembly GCF_018294505.1. NCBI lineage: Eukaryota > Viridiplantae > Streptophyta > Magnoliopsida > Poales > Poaceae > Triticum > Triticum aestivum. The sequence continues at coordinate 427,530,178 of NC_057797.1, forward strand.
ATGCCAAGTGTTCCGTAATCTATGGGCAGCACTCCGTAGGAATGTTATAGTCTAGGCATGTCGTAGTAGTCATTAGACAGAAAGAGGAGAAACTTAACATGTCTTATTCCGAATTCCTGCGGTTGTCATTATGTTCCAGCAAGGAAATAGTCATTCTTTCATTCCGAGCATTCGACTAACGGCACAGATTTCTAGTGCTATAACAGAAACTGCCCTTAACGCGCAAATGAAAGCCCTCACAACACTCTTTACCTGCAACTGCTCCCGCTTATGGTAGTAGATAAACAGGTGGTGGACATGTATCTGCAGCCTCTGCTGCTGGTAGATTGACTGTTTTATATGGACTGAAAAAAATGGAGGGTAGTGCTTGAGAATGCTACTCTATTCCTGGAATTAGCCATCCCCTTCTTTGACTATTCGACCTGCTCCTCGAAGCAAGGAAGGGAATGAAGATGGCATTGAATGCCCTTTCCGCAAGAAGGATAGGAGTTGGCTTACCGCATCTACCTTCTCATCGCGGGATAAGGGCTGGGGCGTTAACTTAAGTACTAAAGCTGCTGGAGCGGCTGCCTTCATTGATTCCCCATGAAGGAATTGGAATATCGCTACTTCCCCTTACTGCCCTAAGCGGGGGAGATGGATTAAAAACCTTGTGTGAAGGAAAGGCTGTCAAAGTCGTTGACCATTAATCCGGTTGAAGGACAAATGGACAGTGAATCAACGGAATCGAGTTGTTCTAAGGATTCAGATTCGGCAGTCGAGACATCTATATCTATGGAATTTCCAAAGAGAGAAAAGGATCCGAATCCGACCCGAGGACGAGCTCAAACCTTAGGGTTTGAAAAGAAGAAGTAAAGCTCTCGTTTACTTCAATCAAAAAAGGTAGGTCATAACACAGATTGAATTAGACCTTACTCAAAAAAAGCACGAGCGAGATATTCTTCCTTAACAGGGATCTCAATTGCGAGAAGAAGTACAAAGGGCAAAGGCAGAAGTGGAAGGGTCAAACTCCTCTATCGGGGAAAGACAGGAACGATCAACGTGTAAAATCACTTGTTTGAAACATCTATAAAATAGAAATGGCTATTAGAAGTTGTATTTTTGGTGGTCAAAGGGAAGGAATCAGAAAAGAGGGAAGAGCTCTCAAGGTAGAATTAGTTCCAGGCAAGTATGTCCATTGAAAGGAAAGAGTCCCTAAACAGACATGTTTTCAGCAAATAAGACGGGTCCTGGTCTTCGACAACAAAAGAAGCCGAAGCGAGAGCTCGATCAAAGAACCTTTATAGATCCTCATCATCCTCAGGTTCTGGATACACAGCGAGAAGGGAATCTTCCTGTTCGAATGGAAGATTTTCAAAAGAGAGGGGAGAAATCAATCACATGCGTGAGCGGATCGAGCTATTATATAATAAGTAACGGCTAAAAAAGCTATTCTTGGTAGATCCACTTGTCAAGGCACAGAAAGCCATGTTCCTTCTCAGCTCATGCTTTCCTGATTGATTTGAAAGACCCTACACACCACTGTATCCTTGGCTTTATTCCCAATTTCAAAGAACTTGCTATCATTCTTTCGATTCTATCTCCTCGCTTTAGGTCTTATGCTTCTTATTAAAGGGGTTATGCCACTCCGAGTCCATCAGTGTTGAAGGAATGGACAGAGACAGGCAAAGACAAAGTACTGATTTTACTACCGATAGAGAGCAGAGCTAGAGACAAGATGCCTAGGACCTGGAGGAGATCCATAAGAACCAAGTCGTGGAGAAGATAGCATCAAACTGGAGATAATAAACCTAACTCTCCGTGCTTTAATCGAGAATGGATACAGGGTCGTCGAGCGAAACCTTTATTAGGGGGTAGACCTACCTTGTTTTGTTGACTTATTGCTTTCCAGCAAAGCGTGCCGGCCCTATCTCTAAAGCACCAAACTTCCACATTTTAGGAGATGCCCTATCTTCCCTTAAAGAGCCAGCTTATTGAATAGAGCTGTCACTCCTTACCTTACCTAAGACCCCTTCGGGATATCTTTTGAAAACCTTTTCTCTGAAAAGAAAAGATGTTTGCGATCCCTTGCCCGCTCGATTAAAGAAAGTGGGATCTGGCCTTGCATTTTTTAGATAGGGCTCCCTCACGGCATTCTTGCTCTTGCATTTGAAAGTCGAATCAGGATTCCATCTAGAGAAAGGTTCCGAATGGAACTAGTGAATGTGTATGCCGAACGTAGGCAGGTATACCTGACCTTTGATATTAAGCTATGATCTCTCTTCTCTCTCTTGAAGTTCCCACAAAGCGACTCTGAACCTAAGACCGGGTTGTGGGATGTCTTTTGATATTCTAAACTAAGAAAAACGCAATTGGATTTCTTTTTATATCCCTATGATAGGAAATGAAAGAAAAGGTCGAGCTTAAGCCGATTCCATTGCGGAAAGAAAAGAGGCTCTCCCATTCCCACCTGATACGTCAAAAGCAATTGACTAATAAGGGGAACCAACCAGTCGAATTCGATTGATTATGTCACTCCGCATTACTAGAAAAGGGCAGCAGCTTTCTACTAAAATGGGCTTTGGCACTCCTTCCGCTATTACTCGAAATAATAATAATAGTGAAAGGGCAGTCGAATTTGTGACTACGTCAAAGGCTCGTTTCACTCGAATTTAAAGGCTGTAACTCCTACTTATTTCTATTCATTAAAGCTTGCCCATGGCTGCTTTCTTCCCATTCTTTCTTCTTTCTCCGTCACTAGATTCTAGTTAAAACGCTTGGTCCACCCATGCTTTTCCTCTCCATTTTTCATATGGAAAGGGAAAGCAGTGCCAACTTATTGGAATTCTGCATGGCATATTTCCCAACCTTCATTCCTGCTATTCCAGGCTCTAGTGCTCAGTCATAAACCTATTGCCCGCTCCGCTTTCCCATTCCTATTGCTTTCGGTATCTGAATCTTCCTGAATTCAAGTAGAGAATACCAGGGCTTTCTTCTTCTTTGATTTTCCTTGGGGAGGATAAAAAAATGGATTTCCGACATAGCACCTGCGGCATTAGGATTCTAAGATTTAGGAGGGGAAGGCTGAGGAGAGGGATCACATGCATTGAAGCAATCTCAAGATTCAGAAATGATCAAAATAATGGTACGGGGAGAAGAAAGAGAGGAGAGTCACGAAAATAGGGTAAACGCAAAGAGACGATGAAAAGCAATCAGAGAGGAGAGGGAAGAATGACAATGGAAATCATAAAGCTCAGCGAGGAGCACATTACTATGAATAATAATGGAGAGGGACATTAAAGGGGAAAACTGAGCAAAGAGATATAAAAATATATTAGAAAAGCTTTTCACTTCTACTTCGTTTTCTTGTTTAGATTCATTACTTCAGTGATTGAACATGGGCAGATACCTATAAGGACCCCATTTCATTGACCTTCGCCCTTTTATATCCCTCGTTAAGATATGTTATCCGGACCAACTCCCACGTAGAAAACCAAGAGCAGTGAGTTACAAAACCAAGAGCAGTTAGAATCGCGTAGCTGCGTGCCCCTTTTTCTGACTAGCTTCTTGTGAAAAGCATTTCAGGCACGAGCACACCTGATGAACTCAGAAACCTACTATGGAATCAATCAACCCATCGCACCCGAGTGCTCTGCTCTCCAAGCTCTGCGCAGGTGTTTTTACATTAAAATCCCCGAACGATTTTATGCTATCAAAGTAGGTGGATTGGTCTGTGGTGCTCACTAAACCTGCTATT